>NW_027398768.1:0-10018 GCF_003265705.2 Callorhinus ursinus | reverse complement strand
CGCTTCTGTAAGCAGCTCTTCCTGTCATCATGCGCTGAAATAAAGTTCTCAGACACCAATCTCAGCGGACATGCAGGGCTGCCTCTGCAAGTAGGGCAGCAGCAGCTGGGTTCTGTACATCGCTTTTATTTCATTTTTTTATCAGAAAAGCAAGGGCAGATGCCTCAAAGCGTGGGAAAGGAGGACAAAGGGATGGCAAGTATCCTGAAGCTGTGAAGCAGACCTGCACTCTCCCGTATGCGCAGGCACGCAGGGAGGCCGTCATGGGATCGGGGAAGAGTGGGATGTTTGTGCTAGCAAACGCCAGGTGCAGGAAGGGGGGCACGGAGGGTTACATTCTTTCCTGGCTCCTAACCTAGGCCCTGCCCCTGGGGATCATGGGATCCTGCTCCTACTGGGCCATCGTGTTCAGTAGCCTGAGAACAGGAACGCTGCTGACGTTTCAGCTGCTTCCACAATCACTCCTTAGGGCTGACAATATATTTTCTAAGATTAACTCCACAATTCCTCCGTGAGGTGCACTACCTGGTGTGCACAGAGGTGGACATGAATTTCCACGACCACGTGAGTATGGAGATCCTGTCTCCCTACTTCGGCACCGTGAACCCCGGTTTCTTCCAGGCAGCCCACAAGGACTTCAGCTACGAGCATTGGCCACAGTCCCAGGCGCACATCCCCCAGGGGCAAGGGCGACTTTGAATACAAGGGGGCCTTTTCTGGGGGGTCAGTGGTAGAGGTTCACCAACTGACCTTGGCCTGTCACCAGACAATGGGGGTCAACTTGGCCAATGGGATCGAGGCTGTGTGGCATGACGAGAGCCAACTGAACAGGTACCTGCTGGAACATAAGCCCATTAAGGTGCTGTCCCCAGAGGACCTGTAGGACCCACATCTGCTGGGCTGCCCCCGGAGGACCTGTGGGACCCACAGCTGCTGGGCTGCCCCGGAGGACCTGTGGGATCCACAGCTTCTCGGCTTCCCCCCATCATGTAGAAGCTGAGATTCATGGCTGTGCCCAAGAATCACCAGGACGGCAGCAGTGGTTAGTACTTGAGGAGTCGTTTTGGTGTCCACCGGGTCTTTCACTTGAGTTAACAGATGAGCCCGAAAGAAGGATGTCTTCAGTTAGGAAGTATAGACGAAGGTCAGAGTGGAGGTGGGCAAAGGCCTCTTTCAGAGAGCAGGGAATCTCTGAGCTTCTTCTATACATGTTGCCCTGCTCCTCGCTTCCAGCTGCCTGGCCCTGAGTACTGTCCTTTCAATGAATTGGTCATCTAGTAAGTAACATGTTTCTCTGAGTTCCATGAGCCACTGGAGCAGATTATTCAAACCTGAAATCGTTGTGGGGACCTCCAATCTGTAGCCCATAGCTTGGAAACAGGCGTGATTTCTCTGCCCAGCCACTGGCTGACCACTAAGTTAACAGCACAGGGATTCAGTAGCCATACACACAGCAAAGAATACAGACTTGACAAAGTTAGTTCAGAAAAGTCACTAAACCAACAGTAGCAACTACAACGAGCTGCAATCATGAAGCCTGGCGTGGTGAAGGTCTGATGTTCGTGATGCTTCCATTATAATAGTCATAATCACACCCTGGACTTGTCACTGGGGCCAAGTCCCCTGGCTGGGGGCCAAGTAGCTCCTACATGTTCCACGTGCCTCTCTCTGGCTCCTCCAGCCATGCACTGTCCTGTGCTGCTTCCCAGTAGAGGTCCGTTTTCACCAAAGCCAGGAGGATGGGATGGCGTTTTCTGACCCCCCACCGCCCCACCCCACAGTGTTGCAAGAGAGGAAAATGTTTTCCTCAACCCTCTTAAGGTCCCTGGCTGAGTCTGGAAATTGGCAAAGACAGATGAACAGGAGAAAAGCAAGCAAATTATATTGATTGTTTTGGTGGGAGACTCACAAGACCATGATGACCAGCAGAGGTGACTGGAGCACACAGCTCTTCTACATTTTAGACAAAGAAGCAGTGAGTGTGTGAAGAATTGACAGACACAGGGGTTTGGACTAGGGCTCGTAAACGGTAAAGAAGTTAACTAGGAAGATAAGGGTTCGTTTAACCAGGTGTGTTCGTATAGACCCCGTGGTCCTAAATTCCTTGACTCTGGTGATAAGCACGTCATCCCCGTGGTCCAGGGAGAGAAAGATCGACATGGGAGTATTCTGACCTGCTTAAGGGAAGAAGGGCTGATGGCTGGGGGTCAGAGAGACCTTCTTGCTTCTGCTCTATACAAAAGTTCTTCTAGCTTCTAACTTTAATTTGCCAAGGTGCCATATTTGTGTTAGTGTGTCCTGACCCTCACTGGCCTGGTACTGTACTCTGTCTCCTAGTATCCAGGATATTGGGTGTGCTGCTGTGGAGACCTCCCAGCCCTGGGGTAGCCCCTTGTCCAGGGAGGCCCTGCCTCAAGGGGAGGTTTGTTCAGGGTGGCCGCCCCTCCTCAGGGAGATTGGGTGGGAGAGTGCAGATCTTACTTCGAGAAACTGACTTCATTTCCTGAAAATGTCTACCTGATAGTGGGATCATACAGGAGTTCTATGTTTTGTATTTTGGGGAAAATCCATCCTTTTCCCAGCATGGCTATGCCAACCAAAGTCACTTTTGGATGATTTTTACCTATAAACCAGAGATTTTTCAAGAACGTTTCTAGAAGAGAACATGAGGAGAATATTTTCATCACCTTAGACAGGCAGAGATTTCCCAGGGTGCAAAGTATACTGACCATAGGAACAAACCGGTGACTTAGAAACTATGAAATGAAGAACTTGTTCTCCTTCTTCCATTTCTGGCTAGTGTGCTGGTCTGTGGCTCGATCCCACCTCAGGCAGTTGGAAGGTTGACCTCCCAGGTCAGCTACCACTGAGATGGCTACTGTTTCTAGAAATTATTCTTTGGGGTGTGGCCACGTTTCCCCACCCATGCACTGATCAAGTCGGCGACCTCTAACAGTGGAGTGACGGGTCCTCCAGGAATGGTCCCCCACAATCCCCCAGTAAAGCCATCTCACTGAGGGTTTAGGGGGACAGGAGCTGCCCCTAGGCAAAACTGGAGATTCTCACTGTCCCTAACTGGCCTTCAGATGCTCCTCATTTACTCCGGTGCCTCTGGTGTCTTCTTGGAACCCTGACCTGTCAGTTTTTGGACAGCTGGTCCAGTCGTAACCTCACTTTCTGGGAGGGGGATTTGGTGGAATCTGCCGTGTGTCCTGCAGCCCCACCAGGATCGCATTTTGAAGGCACATTGTCTGGGCCATCTTAGGAGCCATGACTGTGGGTCTGTGGCCTGGAGGGATTCTGAGCAGAACTGGTGGGATGGGAGGGCTGCAAGGCCCAGGGGCAGGTTTCTAGAAAGCTCTCTGGGGTCCCCGTCATCCTACCATTTTTGAATCAAAGCCCTGAGATCTTTAAAATGCCAGCAACAATACAGCATGTGCCACAAAAAAAATGTCCTTGAGCACCCACACCACCTAAACTATTGGCCATTTCTTGTCACTTGAGCTGAGTATAAAGGATTAGGAGTTGGGGCTTGAGGGGGGTGGGTCCTGGGCCAGACTTTGTATTTGAAGGACAAAGGCCATCAGACAAGCTTTTGCTGAGCCTCAGGAGAGGGTCTGTGTGGAGACCCGAGCTGCAGGCACTACTGTTCACTGATGCCCCCTCAGCCTGCCCAAGTGCCCCTGCTGCTGGGGGAGCACCTGCCCCCTCCTCTCAGCCTGAGGGCTCTCTCCTGTACCAGGTGCCTCCTCTCCTGCCAGTCCCTGCCAGCCTGCCGCTTAGGAGGGTGTATACCCTGACAAAGTCCAGCCCTGGGGACAGAGCCAGAGCAATGTGGTCTCCCAGCAGTTCTGAGCACCAGGTCGTTACATTGCTCACTCTCCTCCTGTGGGGTCACTGTGTCACATCCTCCCTCAGGCTCCCTGGGCCCAAGTCCTCCTCTGCTCAGGGACCACTCTCTGCCCAGGCTCCACACGCTGAGACTGGGAGCAGGTCATCTGGACCTTCTGGACTCTCTCTTCTGTGCCCGTGACTTGGGCACAGTGCAGCCTCACGGACTGCTCAGAGGAGACCCAGTGCAGGAAGACGCAGTCCGCTGCAAGGGAGATGCCAAGTGATCCCAGAGGGAGCGCACGGGACTTGCACTAGGCACTGGGCTCATGGGGCCCAGTGTGGGATCCCGGCGCCCAGCCAAGGGGCATGGGGAATCCTGGTGAGGGCGACCCTGGTGGGGGTAGGGGGAAGCCACGGAAGGGTTCCAGAAAAGGCAGGAGACAAGGAAGATGACAGGACAGAGCTTCCCAAGGTTGTCGATGGAAGGACCAAAGGATCACAGAGGCCCTTGGGAAAACTCAGAGGCCTTGGAGATGTTGTCTGAAACGCTGTCATTTGGTCAGAAAAGTCACAACATCCCAGTCGATACTGGATGATTTACTCTTTGTTGGTTCTAGGATTTAGTGCGTACCTGTCATTAGAACGCACATCACATGAAGTCTAGGATATACTTACTTTTCATCACTTTTCAGGACTAGATTTTTTTGAGGAAATGCTAAGCATGGGTCTCTCCATTCGTTTCTTTGTGCAACTGACCTGTTTTCAGGAGCAGATTCCTGGTGCTCATCACCACTGCTAGCCCTGAGGACAGTCCCCGTCACCTCCCACAGTGGACGTGACCATGTGGTTTGTGGGGTGCTCACTGATGAAGCCCCAGTGCTCAGTACACAGCAGGGACCCCAGATCCTCTGCTGAATGAGGGAGGATGGGAGAGAGGGAAAGAGAGAGAGAGGAGGGAAGGGAGGATGGAAGGGAGGCAGGATCCGGAGACGGAAGGGAGAGAGGGAGGAGGGAAGGGAGGATGGGAGGGGTAAAACGGAGGGAGGGAGGCAGGGAGGATGGGAGCGAGGCAGGGAGGCAGGGAGGGAGGGAGGGGTGGAGGGGAAGGAGAGAGAGGGGGGAATGAATGATGGAGTGAATAAATGATGCAGGGAGGGCGGGAATGAAACCACAGAAGCTGGATCCATACTTCAGGAGCCATTATTTGGGGTAAGGTCCAAGGGCATCACAGCCCGGGCCCTGGAAGTTGGCTCAGGGCATGTCCAACTGTCCTCCCAGTGCTGACCTTCCTTGTCCTTGGACCCCCTGTCATCCTGGATCCTCTCCACATCCTCCTCAAACAATTCTCAATGTTCCCAGGAAGAGCGTGGCAGGAGGGGGGGTCTCAGGAGGGGCTTCCCGGATCCTGTGCCCAGAATGACAAAGTGACAGTAGCTACAGGCCATAGTATCATGAGGACTGGGAGCGTGGATCCCATCCATCTCCTTGGGCATTAATGTTGTTCCATTCCCTGCTCTCTCCACCACTGCTGTGATGAACACTCCTGAAAATACATCTGTGAAAAACCGAGCCAGAGTTTCCGGGGGTGAGTCCGAGGCTGAGCATACCAGGTACTGGTTGCACCTGTGGCCTGGGATGGGTGCTGCTCACTGTTCTCCCAGACAGGGGTCCCCGTCACCCTTCTCTCCAGGGAACCTGCATTGGACCTCCGCTTCCTCACGTTCTCCTCAGACCAGACACCTGCCGGTCTGAGGGTGACCAGCGCTGCCTCCAAAGGGTTTCCTTTGCTGGAGTCCTTACCCGGGAGCTCCACATCTCTCACACATATTCCCTGCGTGCCTATCCTTCCGCCTTGGACTTGAATGTGTTTGGTCTCCCTCCCTGTGGAACCCAGTGACTTGGAGCCTGGTTTGTACCAGAGTCAGGTGAAACCTTTCTCTGGCCTTGGGTTGTGAGCAGTGCTTTTGCCCTTTGTGTTGTGTCTTCCAGCTTTCTGCATTTCCCGGGTTTCTGTGTGGGCCACAGGAGGAACCAGCCATTTCCTGTCTGCGGTCAGGCTGTGGTGTCCCAGCAGGAACAGGGTTCTCGGCCCAGAGATTGTGCCCATAATTCCTAAAGTGGTCCCTATGATTACATGTGATGTGTAATCCGTCGGGGATTTCAATATCAAATAAGAGAAATTCTATGTCAAGTAAACACAGGGAAAACGAGTCCCTTTTGAAAATAGGTGGGCAGACACAAAGGCCCTCACTGGGTGATTCCACTTATGGAATCATCCAGAACAGGTAAAAGAACAGAGAGAGAAAGCAGCTTAGGGGTTGCCAGGGTCTGGGCTGGGGTAGAAATGGGCAGGGAGGACTTCTGGTTCGGGGACTCCTTTGGGGAATGAGATATTCTACAGCAATGTTCTGGGGTGTGGTGGCACAGCGTTGGAATTGTACTTAATGCTCATGACATGTTCAATTGAAATCAAGTAATTTTATTTAAAACAAATAATAAAGAGTATACAGAACATGAAGAGATAAAATAACAGTTAATATGAACCAGAGAGAAAGAACATAGGGGGAGGGGATGAAACACTCTGGTGAGGCATCGGGGTCCGGCGATGGAACTAGGGGATTAAACACTCTGGCGAGGCGTCGGGGTCCGGCGATGGTACAAGGAGCTCTCCCTGCAGGGCTGTGGGCTCTAGAGGTGGCTCTGGGAGCCCTGCAGGAGCAGGAGTAGGGGCAGGGGTTAGAATAGGGGCAGGGCTGGGTGTAATAGCAGGACCAGGGGCAGGGGCAGGGAGAGCGGCTCTGGCAGGGGCAGGAACTGTGGCAGGGGCTGGGGCAGGAGCAGGTGCCAGTTCTTCCTGGTCCACGCCAGGCTCTCCGTGGGCTGGTGCTTGGTTACCTGCCAGCTCCTGGTGTCCTCCTGAAGTTGCTGTAGGCACCACCCCTCCCCCCAGAGCTGCTGATGGAGTTGGAGCCAGCTCTAGCTCCTCAGAGTGTGGAGCAGCTGTGAAAAGAGAAAAGCTCACCTCTGTGCCTACTCTCCATGTGCCTTTGCAGAGACAGAGCCCAGCCCAGGGCCTCCCAGAGAAGCCACAGCCGGGAAGGAACCCTCACAGGGACGTCTCCCCGACTGCAGTCCACCCGCTGTGTGCTCTGATCCCAGTCTTGCTCCTGGCCTCAACCAGCCTCTGTTGGCTCCTCCCTGTGGGGCCAGGAGCGACCCATCCCCACACACCACAAACACCTAGTCCCAGCCTTCTCACCCTCAGCCTTGGCCTCCGTGGGCTCTGGCTCCTGGACCACTGTCCGGTGGACAAACACCTGGGACAGTCGTCTGGGTGGTGTAGGAGGTCTTCCCCTACAATCTCCAGCATCTGCTCCCGGGGACCCCTGTGGGGTCACCCCTCTGTCGAGGAGATGGAGGGCATGTCCAGCAGCCTCCTCTCCATGTCCTCCATGGCCTTCTGCAAAGACAGGGACCGGTAGCCGGCCCCGAGGTAACACAGACCTGCCCGGCCATCCGCACTGTCCTCCTGCCCATTCCCCCTGCTGCTCCCAGATCAGACACACACCTGTGCGTGCACAGCCCTTCACCCGGGATGCAGTGACCCATCCCTGCAGGGCTATCGGGATAAACTTTGGGCAGAAGGGGCAGCGCCCGCACACCCCATCCCACACTGTCAGCCTTGACCTTGACCATGACCTCTTGCTCGGGGTGGCCCCACCCCGCATGACCCCTCTTTACACACACACTCACACACACACTCACACACAGACACACACCCCCATCCACACACGTGCACTCACACACACACATACAGACACAGACACACAGACACACACCCCCATCCACAGACGTACACACACACACACACACACACACACACACAGGGAGGGCACCTGGGGCTACACAGGTCATCAGAGCGAGGGGGGCTGGGTGGCTGGCTCTGGGCCTCCTGGTGTCACCTTTCTGTGCTTCCGGCCAAATGGGCAGAGGCGGTGGAGAGTCCTGACCCAAAATCCCCAGCGGGGGACAGCATCTGCAGGGCGCGCTTTCTTCCACATGCAGCCTCCGGATCTCGGCACGCAACATGTGAACATCTTGGTTTGAGGATCTCCAACAAAATGAGCTGGGCAGGGGGTTGTCTGTGGAATGTGGGTGCTTGGTTACCGGGGTTCCAAATTCTGTTGGGCTCTGTTGTCTTGGAATTGAGGTCACCACTGCCAGGGGTCCCCTTACCCAACTTCCTCCTCACACAAGAGTCCCCCGAGGGCCCCCCTCCCCCACTGCTCAATGCTAACCCTCCCGCAATGCCCCATCCACACAGTGACACCCACACAGCCAACCCACAGCCCCCAGGAGGCCTGGGTGCAGCTGGTGTCTCTGCTGTGATGGCACAGAGCTGCGTTCAGACCTGGTTCCTGTGCGTGCCCTGAGCTGTGACCCTGGACAGACCCTCTCAGGGCCTCCCCAGGCTCCCCATCTGCACATCGGGGTATTCTGGCTTCTACTTCTAGGGATGCCATCAGGGGTAGGACCTCTAAACTTGTTCCATGCCTGCTATCACAGGAGGCTGGTGCATACTTGGCAATGCAAGGATGAGCCAGGGGCTGGGCTTAGCATGGAATACAGCTCAGAGTGGCGTGAATCTGCTCTGGGGTCCAGGCAAAGCCACACCCCTCCTGCCTGTGTCCCAACCCCCGTGGGAATGTAGTAATAACTGATTTTGACCCTGTCCACTTGTGACACAGACTTCCAGGGGCTCCCAAACGGGTTAGGGTTAGGGTTAGGGACCTCTACACATGTTCCGTGCCTGCTATCACAGGAGGCTGGTGCATACTTGGCAATGCAAGGATGAGCCAGGGGCTGGGCTTGGCATGGAACACAGCTCAGAGGGGCTTGAATCTGCTCTGGGGTCCAGGCAAAGCCACCCTCCTCCTGCCTGTGTCCCAGCCCCCGTCGGAAGGTTGTAATGAACTGACTCTGACCTTGTCCTCTCACAACACAGACTTCCAGGGGCTCCCAATAGGGTTAGGCTCAGGTCCCAGGGCCTCGTCTGTGCCTGTGTGCTGGGCAGTCCCCACAGTGGCTCCTGGCACCTCTGAGTCCTGGTCACACATCCCTGTGGAATCCCCTCCCCTCCAGGGTGGATGGCCTATGTGACGGTGCTCTCAGGAATAGAATGGCGCAAGTGGATCCCTCTGTCCTGTGTTCATTCTCTGTCTCCTTCACTGTCTCTGTGTCTGTGTCTCTCCCAGGAGCAGGATCTGTGGGTTCCATTGGCGATGTGAGAAACCTGAGAAGCCTCCCTTGTCCCTGTTTCCCTCTCCGGTCCTGGTGCTCCATTCCTTCCTAAGGCCTCCTCACCCTGACCAGAGCAGTGATTCTGGATCCTCCTCCACATGGGAACCCTGAGGCTGCAACACAGAGGGCCCTGACCTTGGTCTCCAGACTGGTGGCCCTGTGCTCTACCACATTCTGCGTACCCAGGTCCTCAGCCCCCCAAGCCCCGAGTCTGTCCTCTCCTGAGAAGGACCTCGAGGGGGTAGAAAACATTTTCCCAAGACTGGGATCACAGGGGGTCAGGGATGAAGATCCAAGGCCAACAGGCTCTTCTACAAGCCTGAGGGACCCTTGGGACACTGCATCTCTGCAGCCGAAGTGACAGCAGAGTAAGCTGAGGCCTTTTGTGCTATAGCCCTCTGGACTTGCGGATGGGAATCTCTTCCTACTCCCAAGTGCCCAGGTTGGTGGTGGACACTGGAACCCAGACCCTGTCTTTTCCCAGTGCCCTGGCAACACCCTGGGTCCCTTGGGGACATCTGACCATCAGCCTGGCCTGTCTCCCCTCCCCATGCTCTGGATCTGGGTCCTTGCCTGGAGTCCTGATGCCCTGCCCCATGGCCCAGCTGTCTAAAACCTCTTTCTTCTTTCCCCCTTGTCCCCCACCTTGCTCCCAGAGTGCCCTCCCCTTCTGACCCCGAGCTGGGCAGTCAGAGTGGTGTGTGTGGGTGGGTTTGCAGGTGCGCATGCCTCTACATGCCTGGGGATGCCAAGGTCATGTCCCCACATGGGACATGGTGGGTAGCTATCCCCGAGCATCTGAGGGGCTCTCAACCCCAAAGCAAACCTCATGGGAGGGTTGGGGATGGCCTAGGACTGGAGAGCACCCCTGCTCCTTGGGCTC
>NW_027398767.1:0-10022 GCF_003265705.2 Callorhinus ursinus | reverse complement strand
ATGTGTCTCCTATACCTGAGGGTCAGGAATTCTCACCACAATCACCTTAATATCCTCAGGTTTCATTTATTCTGATTATCAGGAGATGGCATCTCACCGACTCAAGGATGACAAATGCTCACCTCACATACCTGCATATTAAGAAGTTTCACATTCCTGTAGGAGTGTGAGGATGTAACACCTCCACCTACATGAAGGGCAGTATTCCCTCCTCTCGCTGACTGTAAGTTCTGCACCAGACAATCTGAGCATTAAGAGGTTGTCCCTTCTCTGCCTGTGTGTTAGGACACCTCATAGCCTCTTCCTGAGTGTTATGAGTTTTCAGATTGTTAAATGAGCTTTATTCTCCTACTAAAATTCTACCTGAATGTCACACTTTCTCAGCTCACATAACTTTAGGAGGTCACATGGCCTTCAACTGAATATCGAGTAGGTCTTATATATCTTTACTGGAGTATCAGGAGGCATCATCACATAACCCTAACCCTAAACCTAACCATAACCCTAACCCTAACCCTAAACCCTAACCCTAAACCCTAAATCTAACCCTAACCCTCACCCTCAACCTAAACCTAACCCTAAACCCTATCCCTAAACCCTAACCCTAACCCTAAACCTCACCTAACCCTAACCCCTCACCCTCACCCTCACCCTAAACCTAACCCTCAGCCTAACCCAGATCTGGTCAGCAGTGAAACCTGAAGGCCAGCCCTCCAGAGCCCCTAGTAGCCCAGCCAGAGACTCCCTGAGCACAGAGCGAGCCCTCCCCTGCCTGCCCAGCCACGCACCTGCCCCTGAGCTTCATGATGGCCTGTTCTTGACCCTGAAGGTGAGCTGGCCGATTAGTAGGGGAATCCAGCTGGTGGAACAGGCTGTAGATACAGGACAGAGTGACACCATGTGAGCTAGCAGGAGCCACACTCTAGTCTCTCTCACAGAGCCTGCTCAGGAGCAAAGTCTGGGTGCCCTAGGGGCCAGCACACAGCAGGGTCTGTGATGACCAGGAAGCCATGGATCCTAAGGAGAGTCCACTCTGCCCTCTCCCGCTCCTGCCTGGTCTCACCTCTCCTCAATGTGGGGCTACAGGACCAGGAACCAGGCCCCATTTGGCTGGCTCAGCTCCAGCTTGTAAAGTTTTTGCAGCCCCTGGAGCAGATGGATTTCCTGGGGCCAGAGGGAGGACGGGCTGTGGACAAGGACTGCGCTGGGAAGAATGCAGGGCCTTGTAGAGGGTGAAGGATGGGGCAGGGGCCGAGTCCTGGGGCCACGACTCATGTCTACAAATGGCTGAAATCCCTGAATGCCCACGGGGTCCCTCATTATAGTAACGGTCCCTGCACATGGGAATCCTGCTGGTGGGCCCCTCCACGCCAACCTCCTTCCGACCACTCTGACTCCAGCCAGGGCTGCATCCAGGGACAGGTTGGACGTCCATCCCAGGTCCTGCCAGGAAGACAAGGCAAAAGGAGGAGAGGGGAAGGGGAAGGGGCAGACTGATTTTCTCCCTGTCCTGAGTCGGCCTCCACTGATGCCTCCAGGTCCTCTGGCCCAGTCCAGCACTTACCTGGACCCTGAGAGGGAGTTTGCATTCCAGCAGACTGGAATGCATTCCAGCTGGGTGGGGGATATTGAATTACCTTTGCGTCTACAGATCTCCTAACCACCTGGCTTTGCACGCTAAGGCCTGCCACACAGGGGGGCCGTGGTTGTGGGGCCCAGTGGACTTTGGGATGGCAGTGGTGAGGGAACATGGGGGACCCATCAGGTGCAGAGCCATGGGTCCCGTGTACATCCGCCGCAGGGCTGGGTCACTGTACAGATGCTCAGTGCAGGTCACCTTTACACAAATGGACATGACACACCTGGCTGGCCTTCTCGGTCGGGAGGCCTGTGTGCCTGGTGCACCTGTCCCCCAACTACTGCTAGAGAAGCAGCCACGTTCAAGCGTTTCCATGTCCAAACCTCTGGGACAGTTGGGAACCTGGTTCAGGAGAGGCCGGGAGTGGCCCAAGACAAATGGGGGTGCAGAGCCCAGGGGCAGGGCTGCTCTCCAGTCCTAGGCCTGCCCCAACCCTCCCATGAGGTTCGCTTTGGGGTGAGAGCCCCTTAAATCCTCGGGGATAGCTACCCACCACGTCCCATGTGGGGACATGACCTTGGCATTCCGATGCACATAGAGGCATGCGCACTTGCACACCCACCCCCCCACACACACCACTCTGACTGCCCAGCTGGGGGTCAGAAGGGGAGGACACCAAGGGAGCGAGGTTGAGGAAAAGGGGGAAAGAAGAAAGAGGTTGGAGACAGCTGGGCCATGGGGCAGGGCATCAGGCCTCCTGGCAAGGACCCAGATCCAGAGCAAGGGGAGGGGAGACAGGTCAGTGGTCCCTAAGGGGCCCAGGGGTTTGCCAGGGAACTGGGAGAAGACAGAGTCTGGGTTTCGGTGTCCACCACCACCCTGAGAACTTGGAGTAGGAAGAGATACCCACCCCCAAGCCCAGAGTGTCTATAGCCCAAAAGGATTCTGCTTATTCTTCTGTCACCTGGGCTGCAGAGATGCAGTTCCCAAAGGTCCCACATGCTTGTAGAAGAGCCTGTTGGCCTTGGATCTCCATCCCTGACCCACTGTGCTGTTAGTCCTGGGAAAATGCTTTCTATACCCTCGAGGTCCTTCTCAGCAGAGGACAGACTTGGGGCTTGGGGGGCTGAGGACCTGGGTACACAGAACGTGGCAGAGCACTCGGCCACCAGTCTGGAGACCAAGGTAAGGGCCCTCCTTGTTGCAACTTCAGGGTCCCCATTTGGAAGAGTATCCAGAATCACTGCTCTGGTCAGGGTGAGGAGACATTAGGAAGGAATGGAGCACCAGGAATGGAGAGAGCAACAGGGAAAAGGGAGGCTTCTGAGGATTCTCACATCGACCACGGAACCCACAGATCCTGCTCCTGTGAGAGACACAGACACAGAGACAGAGAAGGAGAGAGAGAATGAACACAGGACAGAGGGAACAAGGAGAAGTCATAGACTTTCCTCCACCAGCTTGGAAATGACATCCCAGCATTTTGTGCCATTCCATTCCTGAGAGCGCAGTCACAAAGGCTATCCAACCTGGAGGGGAGGGGATTCCACTGGGATGTGTGACCAGGATTCAGGGGTGCCAGGGACCACTGTGGGGACTGCCCATCACACTGGCACAGACGAGGCCCTGGGACCTGAGTCTAACCCTAATGAGAGCTTCTGGAAGTCTGTGTTGTGAGAGGACAAGGTCAGAATCAGTTCATTACTACCTTCCCACGGGGGCTGGGACACAAGCAGGAGGGGAGTGGCTTTGCCTGGACCCCAGAGCAGACCCATGCCCCTCTGAGCTGTGTTCCATGCCAAGCCCAGCTCCTGGCTCATCCTTGCATTGCCAAGTATGCACCAGCTTCCAGGTGAAGGCAGGTATGGAACATGTGTAGAGGTCCTACCCCCAAAGGTGTAACTAGAAGTAGAAGCCAGACTACACCGATGTGCACATGGGGAGACTGGGGAGGCCCTGAGAGGTACAGGGTCTGTCCAGGGTCACAACTTTGGGCACGCACAGGAACCACGGCTGAACCCAGGTCTGTGCCATCGCAGCAGAGACACCAGCTGCACTCAGGCTTCCCAGGGGCTGTGGGTGTGTTGTGTTGGTGTCACTGTGTGAATGGGGCATGGGGGGAGAATGAGCATTGAGCAGCGGGGGAAGGGGAGCACCCGGGGGACTCTTGTGTGAGGAGGAATTTGGGTAAGGGGACACCAGTCAGTGGTGAACTCATTTCCCTGACAACAGAGCCCAACAGAATTTGGAAGCCTGGTAACCAGGCACCCACATTCCACAGACAACCCGCTGCCCAGGTCATTTCTTTGGAGATCTTCAAACCAAGATGTTCGCATGTTGCTTTCTGAGGTACGGAGGCTGCAGGCGGAAGAAGCCACACCCTGCAGATGCTGTCTCCCGCTGGGGATTTCATGTCATGGCTGCCCACCGCGTCTGGCCATTTGGCCAGAAGGACAGAAAGGTGACACCATGAGGCCCAGAGCCGGCCACTCAGCCCCACTCACTCTGATGACCTGTGTAGTCCCAGGTGCCCTCCCTGTGTGTGTGTGTGTGTGTGTGTGTGTGAGACTGTGTGTGTCTGTGTGTGTGCGTGCCTGTGTCTGTGTGTGAGTGTGTGTGTGGCTGCACATGTGTGCATGGGGGTGTGTGTCTTTGTGTGTGTGTGTGGGTGTATGTGTGTGTAAAGAGGGGTCATGCAGGTTGGGGCCACCCCAAGCAGGAGCAGACTGATGAGGGGTCAGATACCCAGTGGGCGGGTCATCTTCAAGGTCAACCTGGCTGTGTGGGATGGTGTGTGCAGGGGCTACCATTCTGCCCGAGGTTTATCCATATAGCCATGCAAGGATGGGTCACTGCATCCCGGATGCAGGGCGGTGCACTCACAGGTCTGTGTCTGATCTGGGAGCACCTGGATCCTGCATCTGCCACTACTGCTGACCCTGTCCCTCCAATTGCCCCTGCCCCTGGCCCTGCTTTTAGCTCTGTCCCTGCCCCTGTCCCTGCCCTATCCTGAGCACTGCCCCTACTCCTTCTCCTGCAGGACTCCCACGGCCACATCCAAAGCCCACAGCCTTGAAGGTAGATCTCCTTGCACAATCACCCCTAGTCCCATCCCCGGAACCCGAGACCCCGCCCGATTGTTTCATCCCCTCCCCCTGTGTTCTTTCTCTCTGGTACATATTAACTGTTATTTTATCCTTCCATTTCCTATATACTGTTTATTATTTGTTTTAAATAAGATTAGTTCTTTTCAATTGAACACGTCATGATATTAAGTACATGCCCAAAGCTGTGCCACCACACCCAAGAATATTGCTGCAGAATATCTCATTAGCCAAAGGAGTCCCCGAACCTGAAGCACACCCTGCCCTTTTCTCCCCCAGCCTAGACTCTGGCAACCCCTAAGCTGCTTTCTCTCTCTGTTCCTTTACCTATTCTTGATGTTTCTGTAATTAGAATCACACAATGGGGGCCTTTGTGTCTGCCCCCCTATTTTCAAAGAGGACCCCATTTCTTCTGTGTTTGTCATAAAATTTCCATTATTTGACATTGAAATCCCCGATGAATTACACATCAGATGTAATCAAAGAGGCCACTTTAGGAATTATGGGCATAATCTCGGGGCCGATACACCTGGTCCTGCTGGGACACCACAGCCTGACCCCAGACAGGGCAGGGCTGGTTCCTCCTAAGACCCACACAGAAACCAGGGAAATGCAGAAAGCTGGAAGACACACCACAAAGGGCAAAAGCATTGCTCACAACCCAAGGCCAGAGAAAGGTTTCACCCAACTCTGGTCCAAACCACGCTCCCAGTCACTGGGTTCTAAAGGGATGGAGACCAAACACATGCAAGTCCAAGGCAGAAGGATGGGCAGGCATGGAATATGTTTCAGAGATGCGGGTGCTCCTGAGGAAGGACTCGGGCAAAGGAAACACTTTGGAGGCAGTGCTGGATACCCTCAGACTGGCAGGTGTCTGGTCTGGGGACCAGCAGCCCTGGGGAGAACATGAGGAAGTAGCAGTCCCCTGGTAGATCGGTGACAGGCACCCCTGTCTGGGAGAACAGTGAGCAGCGCCCATCCCAGGCCAAAGTGTATTCATCCTCAGCCTTGGCCTCAGCCCTGGAAACTCTGGCTCTGTTTGGCACACATGTATTGTCAGGAGCGTTCATCACAGCGGAGGTGGAGAGAGCAGGGAATGGAACAACACTAATGCCCGAGGAGATGGGTGGGATACACGGTCCCAGTACTCATGATAGAATGCCCTGCAGCTACTGTCCTGGTGTCATCCGGGGCACAGGATCTGGGAAACCCCACCTAAGACCCACCCCTCCTGACACCCTGCCACTGGGAACATTGAGAATTGTTTGAGGAGGAGGGGGAGAGGATCCAGGATGACATCGGGTCCAAGGAGAAGGAAAGTCAGCACTGGGAGGAGAGATGGACCTGCCGTGAGCCACCTTCTAGAGCCCGGGCGGGCTGTGATGCCCTCGGACCTCACTCCAAATAAGGACTCCTGATTTATGGACCCAGCTTCTGTGGATTTACTCCCTCCCTCATTCATTCTCTCCCTCATTCTTTCCCTACGGCCAACCCTACCTCCCCCTGCCTCCTTCCCTCCAAACCTCCCTCCATCCTCCCTCATTTGGTAGATGATCTGGGGTCCCTGCTGTGTACTGAGTCCTGGGGCTTCATCAGTGAGCACCCCCCAACCCACATGGTCATGTCCACTGTGGGAGGTGACAGGGGCAGTCCTTAGGGTTAGCAGTGGTGATGAGCACCAGGAATTGGCTGCTGAAAACAGAGGCCAGTTGCACAATGCAAAGAATGGAAGACCCATGTTTGCATTCCCTCTAGAGATATCTAGTCCTGAAAAGTAATGAAAAGTAAGTATATCCTAGACTTCATGCAGTGTGAGTTCTACTGGCAGGTACCTACTGATTCCTAGAACCAACAAAGAGTAAATCGTACAGTGTCGACTGGGGTGTTGTGACCCAAATTTTCGGACCAAATGACAGCGTTTCAGCCAACATCTGCAGGGCCTCTAAGTTTTCCCAAGGGTCTCTGCGATTCTCTGATCCATCCATCAACCTCCTTGGGAAGTTCTGTCCTGTCATCTTCCTTGTCTCCTGCCTCTTCTGGGACCTTTCCATGACGTCCCCGCCAGGGCCACCCCCGGGACTCCCTGTTCTCCCTGGCCTGATGCCCACATCCCATGCTGGGTCCTGTGAGCCCGGTGCTTTTTGCAAGGACTGTGTGCTCCTTCTGGGGTAACTAGCCATCTCACTTGCAGTCGCCTGCCTCTTCCTGCGCTGGGCCTCCACTGAGCAGTCTGTGAGGCCGGACTGTGCCCATGTCACGGGCATGGAAGCGAGAATCCAGAAGGTCCACACGACCTGCTCCCAGTCCCACTGTGTGGAGACTGGGTCAAGGATGGTCCGCGAACAGAGGAAGACTTGGGCCCAGGGAGACTGAGGGAGGATGTGGCACAGTGAGCCTGCAGGAGGACAGGGGGCACTGTGGGGACCTGGCGCTCAGGCCTGCTAGGAGAACACATCTCACCCACAGCAGCTCTGTCCCTAGGGCTAGAGGATGTCATGGTAGCCACTCTCCGAGGCTGCAGGCTGACAGTGACTGAGAGGAGAGGAGGTGCACCTGATGCAAGAGAGAACCCTCAGGCAGAGAGGAAGAAGCAGGTGCTCCCCCAGCAGCTAGAGGAACTCGGGGTAGCCACCCTCCCAGGCTGCAGGATGCCAATGGCTGGCAGGAGAGGAGACACCTGGTGCAGGAGAAAACCCTCAGGCAGAGAGGAGGGAGCAGGCTCTCCCGAGCAGCAGGTGCACTGGGGCAGGCTAAGGGGGCCTCCGTTGACAGAGGTGCCTGCAGCTGGGGTTTCCAGACAGACCCCCACATCAGGCTCAGCACAACCTTGTCTGGATGGCCTTTGTGCCCCAAATACAATGTCTGGCCCAGGACCCTCATCAAGCCCCGACTCCCAATCCTTTGACCTCAGCTCAAGTGACAAGAAATGACCAATAGTATAGGTGGGGTTGGGTGCACAGGGACATTTGCTTTTCTGGTCCATGCTGTAACATTGCTGGCATTTAAAGATCTCAGGGCTTTGATTCAAAATCGGTAGGATGCTGGGGACCCCAATCGGCTTTCTGGAATCCTGCTCCTTCTCCGTGCAGCCCTCCCATCCCACAAGTTCCACTCAGAATCCCTCCAGGTCACTGACCCACACTCTTGGCTCCTCAGATGGCCTGGAGAATGCACCTTCAAAAAGCGATCCCGGTGAGGCAGGAGGACACCCTGCGGATTCCAGTAAAACCGCCTCCCAGAGACTGAGGGTACTGCTGGACGAGCTGTCTGAACACAACCATGTCAGTGTTCCAGGAAGATACCAGAGGCACAAGAGTAACTGAGGAGCATCTGATGGTCAGTTAGGGGCAGTCAGAGCTTCCAGACCCTTCTTCCCTAAAGCTCTTCAATCCTCAGCCTTTCTTCTGGTGATTCTGCTTGGTTTCTATTTGCCCCAACTCTTATCCATTGCCTTAGGCAGCAGAGACTCACGTGGGTCTTTAAATGTTTTGAACATTGAATGTCCTCCAGTAGCCACTTCACTGCTGGGAGAGTTGGAAGCAAGGAAGAAGTCCCAGACGACACCAAGGGTCTGAACTTGGTGTTTCACTCTCCTGAGTCGGGGACACCTCTCGGAGTTGCATGTGGTCAGCTGGGGGCGGGAGCAGGCACCTGACGTGGAAAGATGAGGTATAGGTGAGGCGGGAGGCCGCCGGGGTATGTGCCTGGCATCCGGCCTGAACAGGTCTACAAAGTGGCAGACTGGCTGGGATAAACTTCAGGCTGAGGAGGAAGGTGAGGGGAGCAGAAGGGACTGAGGAGGTTCGGCTCAGACAGGAGAGGGCTGAGCCACACTTTTTGGGGGAAAGTGGGTCAGGTTCAGGTTCACAGGGATAGACCTTGAGGCCACTATGCCATGTGAAATAAGCCAGTCCCTACCGGACCGACACCGGAGGACCCCACTTGTGAGGAATGGAGAGCACTCCCATTCACAGAGGTGGAAGGAGCTGCTGGTTGCCAGGGCTGGGGAAGGGGAGTGGGGGTTAGGGTCTCGTGGGTAGAGTTTCAGTTTGGGATGATGAAAACATTGTGGCGATGGAGGGAGGTAGCCGGTGCAGAACAGGGAATATACTTATTGCCACTGAAACGCGCTTCATGGTATCAGCTGTATGTCCATTATACCAGAATACCAAAGAAGTGAGTCAGGAAGTCGGGACCATAGCGAGTCCCTGGAGGGCCCAGGAACAGGGAGCCTGTATTTGAGTTCTCGCTCTCATGTTCTGCCCCTTGTTGGGTGACTGAGCTCAGTAAGTGCTTGCTAAGACACAATGCAGACAGCTGGTCCAGAGAAAGTGCACAAGTGCAAACCCACTGGTGGGCACTGAGGAATCCCAAAGGGACGCACATCCAGACAGAGCGAGTGCCCATATTTCACAAACACCAGCACAGAAATAGCCATTTAAAACCAAGGCAGGAACCTTATATAGCCCAGAGGGCTCCACACTCCTCAAGGCCGAGCTAGTTACCACAGCCAAGGCCTCTGGTGGTGAGGGCACTGGGGGTCTGGGAGGTGGCTCGGTGCACCCCTGACCCTGAAGCCCCATGGCCATGGTCAGGTGTAAGGATTGGGAGGGAAGACCCGGCCAGCACCCGTTCTGGCTCCATGGCTGCTACAGGGCTGCTCCCAGCCCCAACAGGTGATGTCTGTTTAGAACCACGGAGAAAACATTTTCCCTCAATTTTTCTTTTTAAGATGGTTGCTCAGCATTGACACAGAAAAATATCCGACATAAAGCTGGAGCCGTTCACTGCATAGGACCCGGAAGTGATCAAAATATAGTGACCACAAAGAGAGGAACTTGTGCCCCCAGGCAGGCCTCCTGTGCGCAGGCCTGGTTGGGACGCTGGCGTGCCCGTGCAAGCAGTGCTGGGCTCCAAAGTTTCCCTCAAGGGGACAGAAGTAGGAATCTGCTCTGACGGCTCCGCTTAAGGCAGCACCCCCTGATGAAGACGGGGGTAGCCCCTCGTTACTTCCAGATGTCCTGGTGATTCTTGGGTACAGCCATAGATCTCAGCTTCTCCATGACAGGGGTCAACCTATAAGCTGCGCGTCTCAAATGTCCTTCAGGGGACGGCCAAATACCGCAGGTAGCACATCTCCTCCAGGGACAGCCCCTCATGAGTTCTGGGTGCCCTATTGATTCTTGGGCACAGCCATGGATCTCAGCTTCTTCATGACCCGGGGAATGATGGGGGGGGCCAACCCAGCAGCCGTGGGTCCCACAGGTCCTCCGTGGACAGCACATTGTTGGACCTGTGCCCCAGCAGGTACCTGTTCAGGTGGCTCTTATCGGGCCACA
>NW_027398766.1:0-10098 GCF_003265705.2 Callorhinus ursinus | reverse complement strand
TGGAAAACAGTATGGAGGTTCCTCAAACAGTTGAAATTAGAGCTACCGTTCGATCCAGCAATTGCACTACTGGGTATTTACCCCAAAGATACAAATGTAGGGACCCGAAGGGGTACGTGCACCCCAATGTTTATAGCAGCAATGTCCACAATAGCCAAACTGTGGAAAGAGCCAAGATGTCCATCGACAGATGAATGGATAAGGAAGATGTGGTATATATACACAATGGAATATTATGCAGCCATCAAAAGGAATGAGATCTTGCCATTTGCAACGACATGGATGGAACTGGAGGGTGTTATGCTGAGTGAAATAAGTCAATCAGAGAAAGACATGTATCAATATTTCCTCATTTCTGTGAGGAATTCTTAATCTCAGGAACAAACTGAGGGTTGCTGGAGTGGTCGGGGGTGGGAGGGATGGGGTGGCCAGGTGATGGACATTGGGGAGGGTATGTGCTACGGTGAGCGCTGTGAATTGTGCAAGACTGTTGAATCACAGATCTGTACTTCTGAAACAAATAACGCAACATATTTTAAGAAAAAAGAAAAAGAAGAAGATAGCAGGAGAGGAAGAATGAAGGGGAGTAAGTCAGAGGGGGAGACGAACCAGGAAAGATGATGGATTCTGAAAAACAAACTGAGGTTTCTAGAGGGGAGGAGGGTAGGGGGATGGGTTAGCCTGGTGATGGGTATTAAAGAGGGCACATTCTGCATGGAGCACTGGGTGTTATGAACAAACAATGAATCATGGAACACTACACCAAAACAAATGATTTAATATATGGTGATTAACATAACAATAAAAATTAAAAGGCAGAGACTCTGAGTGAGATCCAGACCATACCTGGCCTGTCACCACAGATCGCCTTTTTCCAACTTCAAAAATCAAGATTTAGGAAACCACAATGACCCCTGACACACAAGCAATTCCACCCTGTTGTAGGGTGACAGGGGGAAGACGGATTTGCTGGGGGAGGTTTTGGATTGAGTCGGGGAGGGCAGGTAGGAGGAAGTCCAGAAATCATCCCTTCATAGATTAGATAGATAGATAGATATAGATATATTTTATATATCTATATTTAAGTTTATATTTATTTATTTCATCTTTTTTTCTTGGGAGTAAAGGGCTCACTGTGTCTGGAGTGGGGTCAGATCAGGAGGCGGCGGTCTGTTCTGGGAGATCTGTGGTCTCCATTTCGTAATACCGCTTTTCATTAGAAAAGGTCTTCCCCTTCAAGATCTCTGAGTTGCTGTAGTCGCTTGGCAACATAAAGTACTTGGGGAGATTTAGTGATACGTGGGGGAGCAGGTGGGGGTGGGGGTGGGGCTGAGGTTGGCGCCGGGGGTTTGGGTCGAGGTCGAGATGCAGGGGGGCTGGGAGGAGGTCGAGGAGGGCAGTGGAATTACCAAGGAGGGCGAGCAGAAGGGCGGGCAGAGGGCTGTCTAGTCGGGATTGCTTGAGAAGTCTGATGGAGAGGGGTGGGCAATTGAGCCATGTGCAAGGCATTAGAACCGATCTTGAAAGCAGTCCAGTTCAGATAGGGCCAGGTGGCCTTGTAGACTCCGGGGCACTTAGTTCAGGCACAGCCTACCGCCTAGCTTGTGACTCCCATGACCACATAGATGTTTGCCACGTTGTCTCTGCACATGAGAAGCCCACCGCTGTCCCCCTGCCCAAAAGGACACAGAAGTCACTGTGTGTCTGAG
The DNA here is from genome assembly GCF_003265705.2 of Callorhinus ursinus. Classification (NCBI taxonomy): domain Eukaryota; kingdom Metazoa; phylum Chordata; class Mammalia; order Carnivora; family Otariidae; genus Callorhinus; species Callorhinus ursinus. Next base: position 8,389 of record NW_027398766.1, on the reverse strand, counting down.
CCACTTTTCCCCTGCTGATGGAATCAGGCTCTAGGGGCAGCTATCCCCTCTTCATCAAGTGGCCTCCCCCCACCACAGCCACACCCATAGCCCAGCCACAGCCTGGTGGGTGGGTCTGAAATCTCCTGCATCCGGGTGGACAGGTCGAGGATCACACTTGGAACATGGCAGTGGAGGCCAAGTGGGACGCCAAAACCAAATGGAGCAAAGGGGATGGCCCTAGGCACACAGCATTCAGACGGTGTGTTTGTGTGGCTTGGACTGCATCTCCAGGCCCTTCAGGTCAACTTTGCATACCACCCAAGCAGGGTCAGTTTTGTACTTGCACTGTCCCCAAGGCAGGGATGACATGGAAATGACCACCACAACAAGCCTGGTCGCTTATGGTGACCTTTTAGATCTAAGGAAGAGCCAGATGACGTGGAAGAGAACAGGGTTTTCTCAATCCCAACACCTTGGCTTTAAATGCTAAAAAGTCCACAAGAACCTGAAATTCAATAGAAAAGGTGGACTACCCCAGAAGCATATGGGCTCAAGGAAGAGTTAGAACAAGGAAGGTCTGTAAGAATGTCACAGAAATTTGGAGGCTGGGGATTTTTTAAGACTTGGCCTTACCAATCGGGGATGGAGTCACCAGAAGATGGTAGAATCCCACTAAGAATGTCACAGAAATTTGGAGGCTGGGGATTTTTTAAGACTTGGCCTTACCAATCGGGGATGGATTCACCAGAAGATGGTAGAAATCCCACTAAGTTGAGGAGGATTCTAGAACAAATTGTGTGATGCCCAGGTTTAGCTGGGAGCCTATAATCCTTTTGAGAAATGGGACAGCAAAGGTGGTGGTAGGGGTGGGACTGTAGATGGGAACCCTGAGATCAGCCCCCCAGGGACTCCAAGAACCCTGGGACACTGCGCACATGTTTGGGTGGGTGGGCAGAGCAGGGTAGGCCGGGGGTTGGGACAAGAAGAATGCTCTAGAGGCCTCAGCACAGCTATGGACATCAATAGACAGAAAGAGGTTGATACCCCAGGTCAGGGAGGGAAGGGCCAGCAGAGGCCAGTGAAAACAGGGATGCCCAGGAGGAGAAGCAACCCAATCAGAGAAGGGGGGCATCCTAGAGAGAGGGAAGAAGAGTTACAGGAAGCATACTGAAACTACCAGGGTTTTGTCAGCAGAAAAGGCTGAGTTTTGAACCCCAAATGACGGAAGTGCCTTGAATTAGGAGCCCTCAGTTTTCCATTATCAAGGGACAGAAGAGCTTTCAGTCTCTCTTCTCATCCCCAATGTGACTGGGTACAAAATCCATGTGGTCGCCTGTAGAAAACTGAAAGGCCTAACCTACTCGTCAAACCCTTGCTGCCTGCTGCTGGCCTACCAAGAACCCTGTCCCCTCTCTCCAGAGGAAACGAAGTCACTCGGATGGGGAGGGTGGATTCTCGCATTGTGACCACCGAGGGTGGGGAGCAGAGATTCACTGAGGTCTAGAGGGCTGGGCTCTGGGGTCTCAGAGCTCAGAGACCACGTGACATGGCCCTTCAACTCACAGATGGGGAAATGGATGTCCAGAGAGGAGAGGAGTTGGCCCGCAACCACAAAACCCCATCTTAAGCTCTTCTCCTAGTGCCGTTTCAGGGGACAATCCCCCATTTCCAGAAGGTAGCAACTGGGGTTCCAGGCCCCAGATAGAGCCACAGCACATACCCCATTCAAAAAATGCCCAGGTTCCCTGGGGCTGCGTGCACCCTTCCACTCGGCGACCAGAGGAGCCATCAGTGGTGAGGTTGTGGACAGGGGACTCGGCTGCCAGTTTCTCCCGCTCTAAAAGGGGATAGTGTCCCGCATTCTGGTGGACATCACCACTAGGCACCACATAGGGCCCCTGCACTTCAGAGACCACTGAGGGAATGACCAGCAGTGCCCCTAGCCCTGTGAGAGCCCCTCCCATAGTCAATTTGTCTTTCAAGAATCCCCAGCCAGCCACCCAGCAGGCCTGGGGAAATCCAGGTGCGCCAGGCCTAAATTGGGGAAGGCAGCCCGTTCCGATGAATTGCCCATAGGGAACGGGAGGGGTGATCTTCATGAGAACGATGTCATTGTGCTCTAAACTGGGGATGTATTTCCTCATGAATGATGATTTCCTCGACATATCTCTCCTGTTGAGGCGGCTTCGCTGGCTTATCGTTCCCATACATAATTTCCCTTGCTCCAAAAATCAGTCTCCAGTCATATACGTTTCTGCAGGCACAGAGGCAAGCCAGGTCATCCTCAGAAAGGATGGGCTCGACAGAAACCTCTGGTGGCTATGATCCTCAGAGCCCACCCTCAGCAAGGGCCTGGGCCCACCCACTCACGGTCTGGTTGCCACAAGGTCCAGAGCCTTGGGGAGACTGCGCACAGAGCCCTGGAGAATGTCCCTTTCTGGGAAGAGCCTTTGTGAACACCTCACTCCATGCGCTCCCACACGTACTTTTTGGAGACGAAGCAGTAGGCAGCAGTAAGCAGCCAATGGGAGTTCAGCAAGGGGCCTCAGCACGCATGGTACCTTCGGTTATTATGGGACATGAATACCTGGAGGCTGACCATCCAGGGCCAGGCCCCGATTGTTGCATCCTGCCCTCTGACGATACCGCCAGTTCCCGGTGGGTTCTGCCTGAACCGTAACCCACAGGGGGCCCCGGGGAGAGACCAGGGGCACAGTTCAAACCAAGAAGAGGCACACACAGCCTGTCCTCGCACCTACACGATGGGGGAATCAGGGCTAGGGGGCCGGGCAAAGTGGCACAAACGGGAGTGTGGAGGGTCCGAGGGGGAGCTGCTGAGGAGAGGCGCTGTCAGGGCGGTAGGGAAGCCGGAAGCTGCAGGCTTCAGGAACTGGTGTTGAGGAGTATGAGTTCTGGGGTCTTGTGGGTGTAGCCCCAAGGCGAGGAAAGAAGGCGCCATAGGAAGCAGGATCGATGATAAGGGCCCTAGAAATATGGGAGATCCCGAGGCGGAGCGGGAGGCTAGAGGAGGAGAGAGAGAGGTGTAATGGCTTGAGGTCTTTAGAGACAATTCTGGGCGGGAAACTCAGGAAACAGCCACAGGGGTCTTGGGGCTGCAGTGTGGGGTTGGATGGTGGCAGGAGGGAGAGTAGCCAAGGCAGGTCCGTTGATCCCAGGTGTGGGGAGCAACGGGGGTCCAGGGGTGGAAGTTCTGGGAACTGGGGAGAGGCCACAAGAGTTTAGGGGTACCTTGGGGGCTGTCAGAGTCTAAGGTGGAGGCGGGACCCTAGAAGAATTCAGTGACAATACCCTGGGGTCTTTGGGGTCAGCCACAGGTGGGGCACCTCAGTATCTGTGGGAAGAAAGGGGTTTCTAAAAATTGGGACTTGATGTGCAAGAGGCAGTGAGGTCATTCTCTAGGTGAGGGAAGGACCCCAGTGTCTGTGCTACGGGAGGCATAGGAGCCCAGGATTCAGCCCTGGTGTCTCTCGGCTGATGAAGCTGGGAGCAAGGATGGTCTGAGTTGGGGATGTGGGTCACACCCGTGAGACCCAGGGGACTACTAAGGCCCAAGCTTGGCCTCCTTCCTAACCCTGGACAGAGGGAGTCTGGGTGTGGCTTGCTATTCAGAAGACACTCTTTCCAACCCCCGGACGTGTCCCTGACACTTATTCACACATGGCGTTAACTTTGGAAACCACAGACACTGCCAAGGCCAGCAGAATGGCAGTTGGCAGCATCTCTACCATACTCCTGCCCCAGCCTGGCCTGGGAGCCTAGTGACCTCGCAAAGCTCTGTGGCCTCCTAAACAATCAGCATGGCTACATCCCCCCCACACCCCAATAGTCAGGCCAGGCAGGAGCCATTTAGCTTAACCGGTTCAGAATTAAACAAGATCCCAACTTTCTGTACAGGCTCCTCTGCACGCCTCGGGTGATGGGGGCTCATGTGCAGCCCCCTCCCGCTGTCCCAAGGCCAGGATCTTCATTCCCAGTTACCCTTCGAAGGTTCCGTATCATCTGAGGATCCCGTTTTGTGCAGTGTCAGGGTCTGCCCCTCATGCAAGCTGCAACCACAGTTCCTGTTCCAATTCATGGGTTGAGGGCGAGCTCTGTCCCTCTGTGTCAAGATGATGCAGCATGTCAATGGTCACAGGGTGTCGGCTCACCAGATTAATCGATCCTTAAACCTGTGTAGGGCAAATTGTCTTTCCCTCTTCCAAGTACATACTATCAGCACACTTTTCAAAGAGCCACTTTGAATTTCTCTAATTTAGGACTACAAAGCCCACCTTTCTATTCACTGCTGAGTATCACAGGGTCTGGTGTTTCCTACCTGAGTGTCTCCAGGTCTCCTTTCTGGGACCTACATGCAGGAAAATGTGTCTCCTATACCTGAGGGTCAGGAATTCTCACCACAATCACCTGAATATCCTGAGGTTTCATTTTTTCTGATTGTCAGGAGATGGCATCTCACCAACGGGAGCATTACAAATGCTCAACTCACATACCTGCATGTTAAGAAGTTTCACCTTCCTGTAGGAGCGTGTGGAGTTCACACCTCCACCTGCATGAAGGGCAGTGTTCCCTCCTCTCCCTGAGTGTAAGTTCTCCACCAGGCAATCTGAGCATCAAGAGGTTGTCCCTTGCCTGCCTGCGTGTCAGGACACCTCATAGCTTCGTCCCGAGTGTTATGAGTTTTCAGATTGTCAAATGAGCTTTATTCTCCTACTAACTTTCTAAATGAATGTCACACTTTCTCAGCTCACATAATTTTCAGGAGGTCACATGCCCTTCAACTGAATTTCCAGTAGGACTTCTATATCTTTACTGGAGTATCAGGAGCCATCATCTCCTAACCCTAACCCTAACCCTAAACCCTAACCCTAAAACGTAAACCTAACCCTAACCCTAAACCACACCCTCACCCTAACCCCTCACCCTCACCCTAAACCTAACCCTCACGATAACCCATGGCTGGTCAGCAGAGTATCTGGAAGGCCAGCCCGCCAGAGCCCCTGCTAGCCCAGCCAGAGACTCCCTGAGCCCAGAGCGAGCCCTCCCCTGCCTGCCCAGTCAGGTGCAGAGCCTTGGTTCTCGTGTACATCCGCCACAGGGCTGGGTTACTGTACAGGTGCTTTGTGCAGGTCCCCTTTGCACACCTGGCCATGACACACCTGGCTGGCCCTCTCGGTAGGGAGGCCTGTGTGCCTGATGCACCTGTCCCCCACCTACCACTAGAGAAGCAAACACGTTCAAGCATTTCCATGTCCAACCCTCAGAGACAGTTGGGAACATGGGTCAAGAGAGGCAGGAACTGGTCCAAGACAAATGAGGGGTGCAGACCACAAGAAGCAGGGCTGCTCTCCAGCCCTAGGCCAGCCCCAACCCTCCCATGATGTTCGCTTTGGGGGTGAGAGCCCCTCAGATCCTCGGGGATAGCTACCCACCCCGTCCCATGTGGGGACATGACCTTGGCATCCCCAGGCATGTAGAGGCATGCGCACATGCACACCCACCCACACACACCACTCTGACTGCCCAGCTGGGGGTCAGAAAGGGAGGACACCCAGGGAGCGAGGTGGAGGAAAAGGGGGAAAGAAGAAAGAGGTTGGAGACAGCTGGGCCATGGGGCAGGGCATCAGGACTCCTGGCAAGGACCCAGATCCAGAGCATGGGGAGGGGAGACAGGCCAGGCTGATGGTCAGGGTTCCCCAAGGGACCCAGGGGGTTGCCAGGGCGTTGGAGGATGACAGGGTCTGGGTTCTGATGTCCACCACCACCCTGGGCACTTGGGAGTAGGAAAAGATACCCACCCCCAAGTCCAGAGGGGCTACAGCACAAAAGGCCTCAACTTACTCTTCTGTCAATTGGGCTGCAGAGATGCAGTGTCCCAAGGGTCCCACAGGCTTGTAGAAGAGCCTGTTGGCCTTGGATCTCCATCCCCGACCCCCTGTGATCCCAGTCTTCAGAAAATATTTTCTACCCCCTCGAGGTCCTTCTCAGCAGAGGACAGACTCGGGGCTTGGGGGGCTGAGGACCTGGGTACGCAGAACGTGGCAGAGCACTGGGCCACCAGTCTGGAGACCAAGGTCAGGGCCCTCCTTGTTGCAGCCTCAGGGTCCCCATGTGGACGAGGATCCAGAATCACTGCTCTGGTCAGGGTGAGGAGGCCTTAGGAAGGAATGGAGCACCAGGACCGGAGAGGGAAACAGGGACAAGGGAGGCTTCTGAGGTTTCTCACATCGCCCATGGAACCCACAGATCCTGCTCCTGGGAGAGACACAGACACAGAGACAGAGAAGGAGACAGAGAATGAACACAGGACAGAGGGAACCAGGAGAAGTCATAGACTTTCCTCCACCAGCTTGGAAACGACATCCCGGCATTTTGTGCCATTCTATTCCGGAGAGCGCCGTCACACAGGCCATCCACCCTGGAGGGGAGGGCATTCCACAGGGATGTGTGACCAGGATTCAGGGGTGCCAGGGGCCACGCTGGGGACTGCCCAGCACACGGGCACAGACAAGGCCCTGGGAACTGAGCCTAACCTTAATGGGGGCCTCTGGAAGTCTGTGTTGTGAGAGGACAAGGTCAGAATCAGTTCATGACTACCTTCCCACGGGGGCTGGGACACAGGCAGGAGGGGGGTGGCTTTGCCTGACCCCAGAGCAGACCCAAGCCCCTCTGCGCTGTGTTCCATGCCAAGCCCAGCTCCTGGCTCATCCTTGCATTGCCAAGTATGCACCAGCCTCCTGTGAAGGCAGGTATGGAACATGTATAGAGGTCCTACCCCCAATAGTGTAACTAGAAGTAGAAGCCAGAATACCCCGATGTGCAGATGGGGAGCCTGGGGAGGCCCTGAGAGGCATCGGGACTGTCCAGGATCACAGCTCTGGGCACGCACAGGAACCTGGTCTGAACCCAGCTCTGTGCCATCGCAGCACAGACACCAGCTGCACCTAGGCCTCCCAGGGGCTGTGGGTGGGCTGTGTGGGTGTCACTGTGTGGATGGGGCATGGGGGGAGGATGAGCATTGAGCAGCCGGGGGAGTGGGGAACTCGGGGGGGCTCTTGCGTGAGGAGGAAGTTGGGTAAGGGGACTCTAGGCAGTGGTGACCTCACTTCCCTGACAACAGAGCCCAACATAATTTGGAACCCTGGTAACCAGGCACCCACATTCCACAGACAGCCCCCTGCCCAGCTCATTTCGTTGGAGATCTTCAAACCAAGATGTTCGCATGTTGCTTTCCAAGGTCCGGAGGCTGCAGGCGGAAGAAAGCACGCCCTGCAGATGCTGTCCCCCGCTGGGGATTTCATGTCAGAGCTCCCCACCACCTCTGGACATTTGGCCGGGAGGACAGAAAGGTGACACCACGATGCCCAGAGCCGGCCACCCAGCCCCACTCACTCTGATGACCTGTGTAGCCCCAGGTGCCCTCCCTGTGTGTGTGTCTGTGTGTCTGTTTGTGTGTGTCTGTGTGTGTGTGTCTGTGTGTGTCTGTGTGTGAGTGTGTGTGGTTGCACGTGTGTGGATGGGGGTGTGTATCTTGTGTGTGCGTGTGTGTGTGTATGTGTGTGTAAAGAGGGGTCATGCAGGGTGGGGCCACCCGGAGCAGGAGCAGGCTGATGAGGGGTCAGATACCCAGTGGGCAGGTCATGATCAAGGTCAAGGCTGGCTGTGTGGGATGGGGTGTGCGGGCGCTGCCCCTTCTGCCCGAGGTTTATCCCGATAGCCATGCAGGGATGGGTCACTGCATCCCGGATGCAGGGCTGTGCACGCACAGGTCTGTGTCTGATCTGGGAGCAGTAGGGGGACTGGGCAGGAGGACAGTGCGGATGGCCGGGCAGGGCTGTGATGTCTCGGGGCCGGCTACTGGTCCCTGTCTTTGCAGGGGTCCACGGAGGACATCAGAGGAGGCTGGTGGACGCGCCCTCCATCTCCTCAACAGAGGGAGCAGGTCCTAGTGATTGTAGGGGAAGACCTCCTACACCACCCAGACTGCTGTCCCAGGTGGTTGTCCACTGGACAGTGGTCCAAGAGCCGGGGCCCACGGAGGCCAAGGCCAACGGTGAGAAGGCTGGGGCTGGGTGTTTGTGGTGTGTGGGGATGGGTCGGTGCTGGCCCCACAGGGAGGAGCCCCCAGAGGCTGGTGTGGGGCCAGGAACAACGACTGGGCACAGAGCACACAGCGGTGGACTGCAGTTGGGGAGACATCCCCGTGAGGGTTCCTTCCCGGCTGTGGCTTCTCTGGGAGACACTGGGCTGGGCTCTGTCTCTGCAAAGCCCACAGAGAGCAGGCATGTGGGTGAGCATTTCTCCTCTCACAATTGCTCCACCACCTGAGGAGCTAGAGCCGGATCTGGAGGGAGGGGTGGTGCCTGCAGTGACTTCAGGAGGAGACCAG
>NW_027398765.1:0-10023 GCF_003265705.2 Callorhinus ursinus | reverse complement strand
CACTTATCTCTCGAATTCTACCCTCGTGATCCAGTAGTTGTTTCTCTTTTTCTCAGCTTTTCTATTTTCCATCATTTGGTCTTCTATATCACTAATTCTCTCTTCTGACTTATTTATCCTAGCAGTTAGTGCCTCCATTTTTTATTGCACCTCATTAATAGCCTTTTTGATTTCAACTTGGTTAGATTTTAATTCTCTTATTTCTCCAGAAAGGGTTTCTCTTATATCTTCCATACTTTTTTCAAGCCCAGCTAGTATCTTTAAAATCATTCTGAACTCTAGTTCCGACATTGTACTAATGTCCATATTGATTACGTCCCTGGCAGTCGGTACTGACTCTTGTTTTTTTTTTCTTTTTGAGGTGATTTTTTTTTTGTATTGTCATTTTGTCCAGAGAAGAATAGATGAATGAGAGAACACCATGCTATCAGGGTAACAATGACCCCAGAAAAATATACACTAAACAAATCAGAAGAGTCCTGAACCCAGGGGAAAAGAAAAGGAAAGAAATTATAAAGATAAAAGAAAAGAAAAAGGAAAAGATATACAAACAAACAAAGAAACAGAATATGATTAAATATGATCTGGCTGGTGCATGGATTAGTGCCACACACTGGATTTTGGGCGCATTTTTGTCTGTTAGAATAAATTGCCTCCCAAAATTTTAAAGAAAGGAAAGCTTATGTACAAAAATTAGGGTAAATATGTACAAAAATTAGGGTAAATATGATGAAGGGATGGAATATGACTGTAAAGAAAATTATAAAAGAATTTATAAAAGGCATTGATAAGATAAGAAGTTGGTTGAAAAAAGAAAGAAGAGGATTTAAAAAATAAAATGGAGAGAATGTGATCAGGCAGGAGACTAAAACAAAGCCATACACTAGAGATTTAGGGTATATTTTGGTCTTGTAGAAGAAAGTGTATCCTAAAATTTTAGAGAGAAATATATATACATATACCAAAAATAAGATTATTTAATATGAAGGGATAGAATATGACTCTAAAAATGAAAAATAAATATTATTTAAAAAGAGGGATTGTTAAGATGTTGGTTTAAAAAGGGAAAAGAAAAATTAAAAAAAAAGAAAACTAAAAAAGAAAATTAAAAATTAACTTTGAAAGACTAAAGAATCAGGGGAATGAAGCCATGAATTCTATGTGCAGTATTCCCCTAGTGCTGGAGTTCTGCCATTCTCATTGATCGGTAAACTTGTCTTGCTGGCTGTTCTTGCTGATCTTTTGGGGTTGGGGCCTATTGCTGTGGTTCTCAAATGTCTTTGCCAGAGGTGGAATTGCCCCGCCCTTCACGGGCGGGCTAAGTAATCTGCTCGGGTTTGCTCTGGGAGCTTTTGTTCTCCTGCAAGCTTTTGGTACAACTTTGGAGGAGGAGAGTGAAATGGCAGCCTCCCAATCTCTGCCCCAGAGGAGCCGAGAACTTGGGGCCCCACTCTTCAGTGTGCCCCCAGAGAAAAGCAATCACTCCTGTCTCCCCAGTCTCCGGCCGCACTCTGTACTCACTTGGCCTGTGACCAAGCACTTCTATCTCTGGCACCCGACCCCGTGTGGTCTCCAAACCCAACATATCCCTGTGGTGTGCTCCCATGCTGCTCCTCCTGGGGGAGGAAAGGGAGTCTCCCCAGATCTGCCACTTGTTGTGTCCCTGCTGGAATTGCAGTGGCCCAACTGTGCCGTGGATCACAGTTTATGGCAACCCCGAGCTGAGAGCCCACTCCTTGTCTCCGTCTCTGCAGCCAGCTTTTCCCTTCCGATACCTGGGAGCTCTGTTGCACTCAGGCATCCCCGGTCTTTCTGTGACCCCGAGGGTCCTGAAACCACACTGTCCCAGGGAGGGTTACACCCCCCTCTTAGCCACTGGAGCGATGTCCCTCAGCGGAGCCAACTTCTAAAAGTTCTGATTTTTGCCCCACTGCTCTATTACTTGCCAGAAGCGGCTGACTGAGGCTCCCTTCCTCTGCCATCTATCCTCCCGAATATCGCCTTGGATTCACTTCTCCGCATGTCCTACCTTTCAGAAAGTGATCGCTTTTCTGTTCAGAGAGTTGCTGGTATTCTTTTCTTCGATCTCCTGTTGAATTTCGTAGGTGTTCTGAATGTTTTGATCCCTATCCAGCTGATTTCCTGGGACCAGACGAAGTTTAGGTCTCCTACTCTTCCAACATCTTGCTCCTCCCAATTGTTTCATGAACTTATAACAGAATCTCTTAACTCACCATATCCTCAAACTGGAAAATAAAGGTCATCGTATTTCTAGATCAATTCTTTGTGCTTTTTATATCTTCCTTTCCCTTTCTCATTTTTGTCATTTCCATTTTAAACTGCTAATATATTCCACATTTACTTTCTTTACTGCAATCATAACTAAGTGTTTCAAGTATTAATTCTTCCATAGGTTCTAAAGTTGAAACCCATTAGCAACATTACACCATTATGATTATGTAAATATTATCCACAACCTAACTAAATCAGTTTAAGGCTATATACCCTTACCCTTACTTCAACATATTGACATTACAAATATGAAATGTTTATTTCTATTTTTTTAATTAAATGCACGTATATTTTTGTAAACATTTTATAACGGTTTGAGACAGCTCCTTTTAACAAAAATTTCATGAATTTTTGTTTCACAAATAGTTCACTATGAAAAATGCAGTTCCACGTAGTTTGAATGATCAGGGTTAATAATATGTATTCCTTTTTTCTTTTTTTTTTAAGATCTATTTATTTGTTTATTTATTTGACAGAGAAAGAGAGCACAAGCAAGGGGGGGCAACAGGCAGAGGGGGAAAGCAGGCTCCCCGCTGAGCTGGGAGCCTAATGCAGGGCTTGATCCCAGGACCCTGGGATCATGGCCTGAGCCAAGGGCAGACACTTAGCTGACTAAGCCACTGAGGCACCCCAATAATATATATTCCTGATAGGAAAAGAGAAAACAATGTCATGGGGAGGGGTAATAAAATAATAACAGTATTGGGTTTGTAGTAGATTCTGAACAAATATTTATAAAGGAATAGATAAATTGATTTTTCAAAATAAGTTCCAATATCTAGATACATAAACATTTTAAATCCAGGAATAATCTTCTATTACACTAAATGCAATAGTTGATAATATATTATGTTTTATATACTTTTGATATAAAGAGATTAAAAAAGAACCAACTGGACTTTTTAGACCAAGGGTTTCAATTACATTATTCAAACCCTAAAAATTATTTAGATTAGAGATATAAATTTATCATGTTATAAGAATATTTAACCATAGATTTAGTAATACAATATTTTCTAATTAAAATAAATTAAGGAGGATTTCTAGTCAGAATACACATTAAAATTAAAGCTAAATTTAAGAAAACATTGTAACTCTTTCAAGCAGGAGAAATTATTAATATTTTCTTTAAACAAACATGCTTTTGATCTCCAAACAAGGCATAATTGAGGTGGAAACCAGATAGCAGCTACTTTGACAAATGGCAAGGTGTAATAATTCAATTGTTTTCTTTTTATGAAATATATTTTAAATTATTGATGGTTTTTAAAATTAGTAAAATATTTAACTATCATTTGTTTTTAAACCATACAAGTAGTTATGAAAGGAATAACAGTAATATCACCCTTTTGATTTCATGTTAAAAAGTCTGAATTGTGGGGCATCTGGGTGGCTCATTGGGTTAAGCATCTGCTTTTGCCTCAGATCATGATCCCAGGGTGCTGAGATCAAGCCCAGGCTAGGGCTCTGCACTCAGCGGGAAGTCTGCTTCTCCCTTTTCCTCTGCCACTCCCTTGCTTATGCTCTCTCACACTCTCTCTTCTGTCAAGTAAATAGATCAAATCTTAAAAAAAAGAAAAAAGTCTGAATGGAATTGTAGAAAGAGAAGGCATTTCCTCCTAAGCCTACTGTATTGAAATGCCTCCTGAGCAGTGATAAAATCATTGACCCTGGACAGAGAGACAAACCTTCTTGAGTCCCTGGGTGATGCAAGTGAGAAGCCACACAGCAGGGAGACGGGGGCGAGGCAGGGGGTATAAAACACTGATCTTGCCCTATCGTATTTGTAATCATAGGAAAATTAACAAATGCCTGTAAAATATATGGGAAATAAATGCCCATAAAATGATATGAATATTTTTTTCTGTGTAACATGGAATACTCCTTATAATCAATGTGATTTCACTGACTATGCATTTTCAAGAATTTCAACCATCCTGGTATCTTCTGGATTGCTTTCATCTTTGTAAGCACTGTCTATCTCACCCTATTTTAATTGATTTAACACTTTGCTAAAACAAGACATATAAGAATGGGCTAGATAATCTGTAACTGAGTTTCCATTCATTGGAAGAAATGTTTCTTTTCACCTTGTTTTTGATTTTTTTAATTTATTTTTTTAAAGATTTTATTTATTTGACACAGAGAGAGAGAGACAGCGAGAGAAAGAATACAAGCAGGGGGAGTGGGAGAGGGAGAGGCAGGCCTCCCGCAGAGTGGGGAGCCCGATGCAGGGCTCAATCCCAGGACCCTGGGATCATGACCTGAGCCGAAGGCAGACGCTTAATGACTGAGCCACCCAGGCGCCCTCAAATAAATAAATCTTAAAAAAAATAAACTTAACTAAAATTATGAAGAAATGAAAACAAATCTAGGAGAAAAATTGATATACTTTAGATTAAATACTGATCATTACTACATTCTGGCCTACAGAATCTATGGAAACATAAAACAGCAAATTCAAGCTTCAGATCTATTAAGTACTGTAACACTCCTTAGTTTATCACCATCACAGAAATACCTGCATAGAATAGCATCCTGCTGATATTATATATAATGTGTGGGTACTCAATTATTCTATTATATATATATTTTTATGTTAGCTCTTGGTTCACTAGAGGCAAGAGAACCTATGAGACCATAGCAAATACCTTTCTAATGTAAAAATGCCTTATTGTTGGCAGAGCTTCTGGTAATTTTTTCCAGGACTTCCCAAAGAGTTGGACTATTAAAAAAATACAAGCAGGCTAAAATCTAGTACCATTAGTTACTATTAAATAAATATCTTAAAACAGCTCATAATCCTAGTACTCTACTGATACTGTAGTATTATGGTAACAAAACAACTTACAGCTGGATATTAATGTTAGCTTCTGCTGTGTAGCAAATCATCTCAAAACCTAATGGTTGAGCTCACAACTGTCTAGGTTTTAAGTAGAGGCTTGAATCAGTTGAGTGGTTTTTCTATTGATATTGCTGGGACTTACACATTCATCATCAGTCAACTATAAGCTGATTTGTCTAGAGTGAACTAGCTTATGTGTTTGGAGTTAGTGCTAACTATCACCTGGAGTTTTCCCAGCAGGCTAGTCTGGGCTGATATTCATGATGGTGTTCACAGTTTTCACCAGAACAACAAAGTACGACAAATACCAGAGCAGAAGCACTTTTCAAGTCCCTCCTTGTGTCACATATACTGTTTGTCCAAAACCAATCACATGGTCAAGCCAAGTATAAGTGAACTTTAGTCTTTCCAAGAACATGGATATGGACAGTTGTAAATAACCCAGGGGCTATTACTGTTACAACCCATAAACCCAGGATCATGGTTTGCTAATAAAAAACAAAACCTATCAGATCTGTACAGTGCCCTAGTTGAGCCAATTAATGCATTAATTAATACGTGCATTTTTTCTCTATCCATTCATTTAGTATATTCAATTATTGATTCGTGAAATTCAAGGTAAAAAGTAGAATTGAAACACAGCAATTAGAATTAAGTCCTAAGACAAGATTTCTGTTCTTTCTTTCCCCACTCCAATTTAAATATTTGCAACTGAATGCTTAGGTATACAGCAGAGAGAGAGAGAAAAAAAATGGCTATCCTAAAGTAGCATCCTGAATCCACACACACTCCCAGCCAAATGAAATTAGAACAAAAAGAGCCAAAATAAAACACAGGAGAAAGGATTGTAAGATGCAGAACAGCAGATGGGCATCTTAACTCAAATACACAATAATCCCATAGACTATTAGCTAGGCCATTATCCAATTAGAAAATTCTCTTCATATAAGTAGGAGAGCAGAAGAGGTTAGATAAAGTGAGACTAGGTTTAAGAAAGAAGTGAAAAATTTCACTTGAGAAATAATTTCATAACGAATATCATTTTTAAATGATAAAACCCAATGCTCGCATATACCTCCTGCTTAGGTAAAATGGTAAAATGTGTGAAATGTAGTGATGATACCCAGGAAGGATGAGAAAATATCACTATATACCAACAACTCCACACCTAAGAAATTATCCTAAGAAAATCATTCAACACAGTGTTCTCCATCTGTAATAAACTATTTTGAGAAATTGAAAGCAATTTTAGAGAAATGGTTTAAATTATAATTTAACATCGAGATAATTAGGTAGCCATTAAGGTAGTAATTATGAAGACATTCAAACATAGAAAATATTTAACATATAAGTAACATTGAGTGAAAATGCTAGTATATATTATTATTGCTATGTGATTTATATACACACAATTATATGCATAAATGTAAAAAAAAACTGCTGAGTTAGAGTGATTGACTTCATGGATAATTTTAAAAGAGAAAGTATATCTCTATGTATTAAATTTGACATACAATAATACTCCTTAAAATAACTCTATCCTGATTCTTTAACCAAATTCATAGAAGTAATCTAAAATAAAAGCAGAGTATATGAAACCAGGTTTATACCAGGTTTCAATGTCATTGGCATTAATTGGTTACATAGTGCAGTGGGTCAATCTATTAAGGTTAGTGTATTCTTTTTTTGTGTATAAGAAGTTACTCAAAAAATAAAGTAGAAAACAGAGGAAATTATAATTATACTTATAACTAAAAATAGTATTTAAAACTAAAAAAAAGTTCCAATAGTTCAAATCAAGCAAAATGCTTATTTAATATGAATAACCAGGATAATTGATTCAATAGCTTACTTTTTCATATACACACGGTCTGAGAAGAAAATACACCCAATGCTTTAGTTATATCAGGCATGAGATTTCTAGACGAAATATGGTTTTCAAATATCATTAAGTAAATTTCAAACCAAATTATTAGTATTTCCAGAATATCCATCTCCTTTGCCTGCTATAGAATTATTCAAAATGTAACTCTAAGTTATCAAGCTTAGGAAATTGAAATGGAAATTTAGATGTGGACTGTTTTCAGCTCAGGAAGCATGCAATTGCAATTGAATGCTCAGCAGCAGATACTGCTCGAGCCTGAAGGCCTTTCAAATTTTTGTTAAGCAACATACGTAAATGATTAAAGCATATGGCAGCACCGTCTTTTCTTTCCTCCATAAATAAAAGAAATGTTAGTAGTATTTAACTTTGACCAAGAAACACAATGCTATTCTCACTGTAAAATGTCTGTACCATTTATGAAGTTTAAGATAGATATTTCAGATCAGACTTGCAATTTTTTTTAATTGAAGAGAAGCACTGAGCAACCTATCTCATGACAGAAATAAAGACATTGGACTATTTAGGAAAAAATAATGTCGATTTACTATTTGATGTTTAAAACTTTTAAGTTTTATTTAGCACAAAGAAATGCAATTGAAAATAAGCAAAGTGGATAGGAGAGATATTCAATTGTGGTAAAGGTTTCAGAAAGAGAATTCCTATCTTTTGTAGAGGTTTCAGACTTCTCTGAACACCAAAAAAATTAGACTTGCCAACACAATTCCCAGAATTTTGATGTCTCAGCAGTCCCTATATTGTACTAACTTCTGAGGAAATTCAAAGAATTTAAATAACAACTCATTCAATTTTGCTTGACACAAAAATAAAAGTGACATAACATTAGTTTTATAATATGAATATCTAATTGATTAGCAAGGAGGTGGAAGAAAAGAAAAACGATTGGAATAATAAGCGTTTCACATTTTTTGCATGTCTTGAATCTGAAATACACTTACGTTTGGGAAACCCTTCATTGTTTGGATCCACAGCACGATTTTAATCATGGTTCTGACCTCTTAGTTTCTATTGTGTCCTCCTTTTATGAACCTTCCTCCAGAAATTCAACCAAATTTTTTGAGAAATCTTGTGTTTTTGAAATATATTCTTCATCTGTTTAAATGAGAGTTGGATGGTGAAGGAGCAAGATGGTGGAGGAGTAGGAGACCTAAATTTCGACTGGTCCCAGGAATTCAGCTGGATAAGGATCAAACCATTCAGAACACGTACAACTCAACAGGAGATCAAAGAAAAGAATAGCAGCAACACTGTAAACAGAAAAGTGATCATGTTCTGGAAGGTAAGACTTGTGGAGAAGTGAATCTGAGGCAATATTAGGGAGGATAGACGGTGGGGGAGGGGGCCTCCATCGGCCGCTTCTGGCAAGTGTTAGAACAGTGGAGAAAAATCAGAACTTTTAGAAGTCTGCTCCACTGAGGGACATCGCTCCAGTGGCTAAGTGGGGGGTGGAACCCTCGCTGGGAGAGTGTGGTTTCAGGGCCCTCAGGGACCCCGAGTTCTGGTCTCCTCTGGGGTGGAGATTGGGAGGCTGCCATTTCACTCTCCTCCTCCAAAGCTGTACCAAAACCTTGCAGGAGAACAAAAGCTCCCAGAGCAAACCCGAGCAGATTATTTAGCCTGCCCAGCAAGGGCGGGGCAATTCCACCTCTGGCAAAGACATTTGAGAACCATAGCAATAGGCCCCAACCCCAAAAGATCAGCAAGAACAGCCAGCAAGACAAGTTTACCGATCAATGAGAATGGCAGAACTCCAGCACTAGGGGACTACTGCACATAGAATTCATGGCTTTTTCCCCATGATTCTTTAGTCTTTCAAAGTTAATTTTTTTAATTTTCTTTTTTTTACTTTTCTTTTTTTTTGTTTTTTGTTTTTTTAATTTTTCTTTTTCCCTTTTTAAACCAACATCTTATCAGTCCCTTTTTAAAAAAATCTTTTTTATTTTCATTTTTAGAGTCATATTCTATCCCTTCATATTAATTAATCTTATTTTTGGTATATATATATATACACACACACACACACATATATATATATATATATACACATACATATGTATATATATATAAATGTAGTTCATCCTTAAATTTTGGGATATAGTGTATTCTAAAAGACCAAAATATACCCTAAATCTCTAGTGTATGGCTTTGTTTTAGTCTCCTGCCTGATCACATTCTCTCCATTTTAATTTTTAAATCCTCTTCTTTCTTTTTCCAACCAACTTCTTATCTTATCAATACCTTTTATAAAATCTTCTATAATTTTCTTCTTTACAGTCATATTCCATTCCTTCATCGTATTTACCCTTATTTTTGTACATATATAAGCTTTTCTTTCTTTAAAATTTTGGGAGGCAATTTCTTCTAACAGACCAAAATACACCCAAAATCCAGTGTGTGGCACTGATCTATGCACCAGCCTGATCATATTTAATCATATTTTGTTTCTTTGTTTGTTTATCTTTTCTTTTCTTTTATCTTTTTTCCTTTCTTTCCCTTTCTTTTCCCCTGGGTTCAGGCCTCTTCTGATTTGTTTAGTGTATATTTTTCTAGGGTCATTGTTACCCAGTTAGCATTGTGTTCTCTCATTCATCTACTCTCCTCTGGACAAAATGACAATACAGAAAATATCACCCCAAAAAAAAGAACAAGAGGCAATACCGACTGCCAGGGACCTAATCAATACAGACATTAGTACAATGTCGGAACTAGAGTTCAGAATGATGATTTTAAAGATACTAGCTGGCCTTGAAAAAAGTATGGAAGATATAAGAGATACCCTTTCTGGAGAAATAAGAGAATTAAAATCTAACCAAGTTGAAATCAAAAAGGCTATTAATGAGGTGCAATAAAAAATGGAGGTGCTAACTGCTAGGATAAATGAGTCAGAAGAGAGAATTAGTGATATAGAAGACCAAATGATGGAAATAGAAAAAGAGAGAGAAACAACTACTGGATCACGAGGGTAGAATTCGAGAGATAAGTG
>NW_027398764.1:0-10026 GCF_003265705.2 Callorhinus ursinus | reverse complement strand
GGTGTCCATTAGCATGGTAAATGGTTTTCCACCCCCTCACTTTCAATCTGGGGGTGTCTTTGGGTCTAAAATGAGTCTCTTGCAGACAGCATATTGATGGGTCTTGTTTTTTAATCCAATCTGATAGCCTGTGTCTTTTGATTGGGGCATTGAGCCCATTTACATTCAGGGTAACTATTGAAAGGTATGAATTTAGTGCCATTGTATTACCTGTAAGGTGACTGTTAACTGTCTGTTGTCTGTGTTCGTTTCTGCTCTTTGCTGCTTTTAGGTTCTCTTTTTGCTTAGAGGACCCCTCTCAATATTTCTTGGAGGGTTGGTTTCGTGTTTGCAAATTCCTTTAGTTTTTGTTTGTTCTGGAAGCTTTTTATCTCTCCTTCTATTTTCAGTGATAGCCTAGCTGGATATAGTATTCTTGGCTGCATATTTTTCTCGTTTAGTGCTCTGAAGATATCTTGCCAGTCCTTTCTGGCCTGCCAGGTCTCTGTGGATAGGTCTGTTGCCAATCTAATGTTTCTACCATTGTAGGTTACATATCTCTTCTCCCGAGCTGCTTTCAGGATTTTCTCTTTGTCTCTGAGACTCGTAAGTTTTACTATTAGATGTCGGGGTGTTGACCTATTTTTATTGATTTTGAGAGGGGTTCCCAAGAGAGCTCTTCTTAAAAGCAACAGCTCTTTTATTATTTGGTTTCCACAATGTTGACTTTTTGGCCAGTACCAGCTCCAGAGAGGCCAGTCAGCGTTCTCTGAAAAGACACCATATTCTGACTTCACTTGTTACTGACTCTTAGCTTCATATCTCTGGTCTGAATCTCTTCCCTGAACTGCAGATTTGGTTTCCAACTGCTGTTTGATGACTCTGCTTGGATACTAGCCATTTCACACCTAGGTTGCTAAAGCACTATTGATTGTTTCCCAATTTGTATCCCACCTACTCTGCACTTGCTTTCTGCTATAATTCAAATGAAATCTCAGTTCCTAACATTGGCCTACAAGACCATGATGGCTTCTTTCATTCCTTCCTCCTCCATCCCTCCACCTTGTGTCCTCAGACCAGGTCACACTGACTTTGTTCCTGGTCCTTAGATACAGCTATTTCTCTCCAGCCTCTGGCTCTCTGCACTTGCTGGTCCCTCTGCTTGGATCCTCTGCAGCAATCTTCTTCTCATTCCTAAGTTTCCTTTAGGTAGGTCTTCTTGACTGCCTCAAGTAACACCTTTGCCGATACTAAGCTAGGAAATTATCTTACATATTTGATTAAGTGTTTACTCTCTGCCTCCTCATCCTCCCTTAGGATGTAAGCTGAATGAGGGCAAAGACTCTCTGTTGGTTTTACTCTCTACCCCCAAGGCCTATAATAGTGCTTTCCTAGAACATAGAAAGCACTAAGTAAATATTGATGGTGTAGGCTTGAGTAGGCATGGGAGTGGAGCTATGTTGAAATTATGCATTTTTATGTCCCTTTCCCCTATGAGCTCTTGAAGGCAAGAGCTATCTATTGTCTGAAGTATAGTAGAGTTCAGTGAATTTAATCAATGACTATTCAGTCAATTAAAGGGAAATGCCTGTTAGTCACTGAGCTATGGATTGGGCATGAAATGAATTTCATCTCTGCCTCCCTTCCAGACTCTAAGGACCCAATCAGTTTGTAGTGTGCCTTCTATGTGCCAGGCACTGTGATAAGCACTTTCCCTCAGTTCATTCTCACACTTGCTCTGTGATACCCCATGGTATGTTTTCCCAAACATTTCTTGCTCCTTCTCTTCCCAGAACATGGTATCATTACTGATGGATGGGGCCCTGTGACTAGTTTAGGCCAACAAACTTCGAGCTAGAGTGACATGTGCCATTTCTGGGGCAGGGCACTTGATTGTCATTGAGAGGCCCTCCTGAGCTCATGTTCCCTCTGGCATGGCCACCAGAAATGTCTGAGAGGGAGGCTGCCCTGTCAGCCTGGTTTCCTGAATGATATGAAGAGCAAAGCTCCCTCACTTACCCTTAATGGACATGTTATGTGATCAAGAAATACCCTTTGTTAGTTCAGGATGTGGAGAATTGGGGACTATTTGTTACTACAGCATAACCTAACACATTCTGACTGTGAGATGAAGTACAATGATCTCCTTTTATAGATGAGATACTTCATAATCAGAGAGGTGACTTGCCCAGGGTCATTCAGCTAGCAAGTGGGCACCCAGACTATACTATTTTTAATGGCTATATAATTTAACCTGTACAAACTTTATTAATTGATTTTTCAAGATATATCATGTATCTTTAGTTTCTCTACATCAATCTGAATCTGACTCAAAGCCCCCATTTCATGTGCTGTGGAAAACTCAGTCTCACTTGGTCATTTTTGTGTCTCTGCTTTTTCTTCCCTAGACTTTTAAGAGTAGCCCAGGTGTCATCTCGGGAACACACAGCTTTGGGAGATCTAGTTGACCTCATGGTTACCCCTAATGCACTGCATGGTCCCTACACATCTGGAGGTTTTATTGATTCAGTGGCATACTTAGATGTAGGAATCAGCTCAGTCTTGGGTACGCCTGTGTCTAGAGATCTGCATCCCTCAAAGGTCCTGCTACCTTTCCTAGGACTGGGAAGGAGGCTCTTTACATTCTCACTACCCTGGGCATCTTAGATCTCTGGGCTCCTCCCTCCTTCTCTCCCTCTCTGACTCCCTTCCATCTTTTTTTCCTTCTCACCTTCTTTCCTTCTTTCCCCAATTATTTGTTGAGTGCCTCCTATAAGCAGGCACTAACCTTTGTGTTGGGGGCAGTGAGGTGAAACAGAAAATTCCTGCCATCAGGATGCTCAGTGGCAGAGAGTCATAGAGAGATAGACAACAAATAAAAGCAATGAGTTATATGGCAGCTTAGCAGAGTTTGGAGCTACAGAGAAAGCAAAGTAGGGAAAAGGGTGGGTGGTACTGGGAAGTGGTCAGGGTGAGCCTTGAATTTTTCCCTGAGGAAAAACAAGTGATAAAACAAACTGGTGGCTATCTGGAAGCAGAGAGTCCCTGGCAGAGGGAAATGGACCCACCACTGCTGAGGGTGAAACAGCCTGCCTGGCGTGTGTGGAGAACAGCAGGGACCTGGAGTGGAGATGGGACAGATGGCGCTGGGGCAGATGAAGCCTCACCTTTTGTTTGGAGTGAGATGGAAGCCACATGAGATGAACCTGACTGATGAATGGTGTGATCTGATTTTCGTTCTAAAAGGCAGGTAGGTGGATTATTTGTTTTTTGGGTATTGAGTTTGTTTTCTTGGGAATGCAGGCTTGTACAGCCACTCTGGAAAACAGGATGGAGGTTCCTCAAGATGTTAAAAATAGAGCTACCCTATGACCCAGCAATTGCACTACTGGGTATTTACCCCAAAGATAGAGATGTAGTGAAAAGAAGGGGCACATGTACCCCAGTGTTCATAGCAGCAATGTCCACAATAGCCAAACTGTGGAAGGAGCTGAGATATCCTTCAAGAGATGAATAAAGAAAATGTGATATATATATATATACACACAATGGAACTTATTCAGTCATCAGAAAGGATGAACACCTACCATTTGCATCAACATGAGCGGAACTGGAGGGGATCATGCTAAGTGAAATAAGTCAATCAGCGAAAGACAATTATCATATCGTTTCCCTCATATGTAGAACATAAGAAATAGCACAGAAGATCATAGAGGAAAGGAGGGAAAACTGAATAGGAAGAAATCAGTGAGGGAGACAAACCCTGAGAGACTCTGGACTCTGGGAAACAAACTGAGGGTTACAGAAGGGAGGGGTTTGGGGGGATGGGGTAACCGGGTGATGGGCATTAAGGAGGGTACGTGCTGTGATGAGCACTGGGTGTTGTATGCAACTAATGAATCATTGAACATTACATCAAAAACTAATGATGTATTGTAGTTGGCTAATTGAACATAATAAAAAAAAGATAAGACAGGGAGTGCAAAGGGCAAGAGCTGAAGCAAGAGGACCACTTAGAACGCTCTTTCCATAATAGTTTCTTTCCAGTATTGGGGCACATCCCTTCTCTGTCCCTCCATTTAGGCAGCACCCCCTCCTCTTCAAATGTGCTTCTTCCTCCTCTTCCTCGCTCAGGGAAAGCTAGCTGCACTTAATTGGATGAAGACACTTAATTGGATGAAGGACCTCAGCACCTGCAAGCACTTCTGAACTGGTCTGGCCCCTGAAATTAGGGGACACAGAGGCTCAGCTGATCTTGGAGGGGAGGGAAAAACGCAGAGACCAAAACAGAAGTAGTGCCATTCTTTTGGAATATTTCCCCACAGAAGCAACAAAGCACTATCATCTCAATACATATCCTGCCCCATAAACCTTAAGTGTTACCAGGTGCTCATGGTAGGTCAGGGTACCTGAGACAGAAGAAGGAGAGGTCAGGAAGAAAAAAGCATGGAAGTGTGCATATGTGTGTAGGTGGGAGGAATCTTCTAGCAATTAAGATAGAATTTCTGGGGGTGGGCAGAGGTAAAGGCAAAGCCTTTCAGAGAGTGTTGCCAGATAAAATATAGAACATCCAGTTGAAGTTGCATTTTAGATCAACAATGAATAATGAGTATGTCACAGATATTACACAGGACATACTCATACTAAAAATATTATTCATTGTTTTCTGAGATTCAAATTTAACTGGCCGTGCTGCATCTGTATTTGCTCAATCTTGCAACTCTGATCTCAGATGATTTTTGAATGCAGCCATGGTTGGGAAACATAGCTTGTTTCTCCAAAAATGTGTGTCCTCTGGACAAAGAAATGGGGAAGAAGGAGTGTGGTGTCCTTGCGGGGAGGAACGCTATGTGAACAATGGCAGGGTTGGTGATAGCCTGGCTCAATTTTGTGCAGAGAGAAGGAAAGAATTGCACTCATCGTGTGAGCTCACCTCACCAAGTGCCTAGTGTGTAAAATGTGAGTGAGAATCATTGCTTTACTTCTTTCTTACCTTCTCTTCATCCTGGGGAAAGATATATTTGTCAGTGATCATGGCTAACATCAGTGGCATCATTTGTTTTTACATTGCACTTTCAATTTAATTTGATAGTTGGGATGTAGTTATTTCACGAAAAAAATCCTCCCACTTGTTCCCCCTGGGCCTTCAGATTGTGTATAATAAATTAAACATTCGCATAAGCCTTGTTGACACAAAAGGGAAGTTTTGGACTCAAAAGACCCCAAACCGAGAAAATGAGACTTAAAATGAAGGGGGTGTCTCCCTTTCTGTTATTCCAGACAGGGTATCCCAGGGCTATTCATTGTGGAGGGCTGCAAACAGCCATATTGCAGCCTGGTCACGATTGTCCACCTACCAGGGAGCCCATGCCTATCACACGTTTCAGATGTTTCCTGTGTAGGACATTGTCCTTTTAATACTTGACCTACACATGCATGTATGATGACTTTCATGTGTTATGTGTTCCGGCTTCATGGGCTTTTCTTTGCTCCAGTGGAAACTGTTTTAATGGACTTTCTTTGGACTCATGAAAATACTCAGAGTTTGAAGGAAAGTCCCTGAAGGGTTTGCCTCCTTAAATTTTTCATACTACTAGGAAATTGGGTTTTGTACATCTTCCACTTTGATCCACTTTGTCTGGGTAAATATTTTTTGAAAGCTTCCAGGTATGAGCCCCTGGACTTGGGAAGCAGCAGGGGATAGTGGGAAGAAAGTGGCACTTATATTTCACAGATAGGGATTAGAGTTCAGGTTTCTAAGGCACTTCCCTGGACACTACCTTGCTTTCAGTATCCATTGGGATGTCAGCCCTAATTCTAGTCCTAATAAGGCTAATGCTAATACTAGACCACTCCCAATGCGAGTACTTGTTCTAATACTGATGCCAGTTCCAACAGTGACAACAATTTCATTAGGGGTACCCATTCTAATACTGTGTATCAGTCAGAGTTCTCCAGAAAAGCAGAATCAATAGGATGTGTATATCCAGAGAAAATAATTTATTTTAAGGTATTGGCTCATGCAGTTATGGAGACTGTTAAATCCTGAATCTGCAGGGTGGGACAGCAGGCTGGAGTCCCAAGAGGGGCTGATGCTGCAGTTCAAGGTCAAAGACCATCTGCTGGCTGAATTCCCTCTTGCCCAGGGGAAGGTGAGTCTTTGTTCTAGTTAGGCTTCTTCCTGATTCGAAGGGACCCACAACATTTTGAGGGGCATTCTGCATTACTCAAAGTTCACTGGTATAAATGTTAATCTCATCCCAAAACACCCTCACAAAAACTTCCAGAATAGCATTTGACCAAATATCTGGGTACCATAACCCATAATAGTAACATATTGGTACTGATACTAATATTAAAATATACTAATATTAAAATGCATCATATCAGGATTCCACCAGAGAAACATAACCAGTAGGAAATGTCTGTCTATTATCTATCTATCATCTATCTATCATCTATCTATCTGTATATGGATATAAACATATATAGACAGTGAGAGAGATTTATTGCAAAGAACTGGCTTACACCATTGTGGAGGTGGGCCAGCCAAGTCTGAAGTCCCCAGGCAGACCATTGGGTAGTAGGTGCTGAGGCTCTCAGGCAGACGCTGATGCTGCAGTCTACAGGTGGAATTTCTTCTTCTTCTGGGAAGTCTCAATTCTACTCTTAAGACCTCTCAACTGGCTGAATCAGGCCCATCTGGGTTATTAGGATAATCTCCTTTACTTAAAGGCAATTGCTTATGGATGTTAATCACATCTACAAAACACCTTCAAGCAATACCTATCTTAGTATTTGATTGATATATGGATACTGTAGCCTGGCCAAGTTGACACATAAAACAGACCATCACAAACATATGAAGCAGTAAGAACGTGATTTGGCACATAAATGTGTCCAGTCATTTCTAGCTAGGGTGGTGAGAGACTCACTGTGTTAATCCTTATATTAAGAACCTTGTGATATAGTAGAAAATGTATGACTAGGGGCGCCTGGGTGACTCAGTTGGTTAAGCATCTGCCTTCGGCTCAGGTCATGATCTCAGGGTCCTGGGATTGATCCCCATGTCAGGCTCCCTGCTCAGTGGGGAGTCTGCTTCTCCCTCTGACCCTCCCCCCACTCATTCTATCTCTCTCTCTCTCAAATAAATAAAAATCTTAAAAAAAAGGTATGACTAGATTCTGAACACCTACGAACTCAACAGGAGATCGAAGAGAAGAATAGCAACAACTCTCTGAACAGAAAAATGACCACTTACTGGAAGGTAGGGCATGCGGAGAAGTGAATCCGAGGCGATATTCGGGAAGATAGACGGCGGGAGAGGGGGCCTCCGTCGGCCGCTTCTGGCAAGTGCTAGAGCCGTGGAGCACAAAATCGGAAATTTTAGAAGTTGGCTCCGCTGAGGGACGTCGCTCCAGTGGCTAAGCGGGGGGTGGAACCCTCGTGGGACAGTGTGGTCTCAGGACCCTCGGGGTCACAGAAAGTCCGGGGGTGCCTGAGTGCGGCAGAGCTCCCGGGTATCAGAGCGGGGAAGCCGGCTGCAGAGATGGAGCCGAGGCGCAGGCTCTCAGCTCGGGGTTGCCGTAAACTGTGATCCGCGGCCCAGTCGGGCCATTGCTCCTCCAGCAGGGACCCAACAAGCGGCAGATCGGGGAGACTCCCCTTCCATCCCTGGGAGGAGCGGCGTGGGAGCGCACCGCAGGGATCTGCTGGGTTTGGAGACTCCACACCGAGTCGTGTGCCAGAGATAGAAACGCTCGGTCACAGGCCGGGTGAGCACGGAGTGCGGCCGGAGACCGGGGAGACAGGAGTGACTGCTTTTCTCTGGGGGCGCACTGAGGAGGGGGCCCTGAGTTCTCAACTCCTCCAGGTAGAGATTAGGAGGCCACCATTTTCACTCTCATCCTCCAGGGCTGTACGGAAAGTTTGCAGGGAACAAAAGCTCCCGAGAGCAAACCGGAGCAGATTGCTTAGCCCAGACCGACAAGGGCAGGGCAATTCCGCCTCCGGCAAAGACATTTGGGAACCACGGCAGCAGGCCCCTCCCCCAGAAGATCAGCACGAACAGCCAGCAAGCCAAGACCAAGTTTACCAATCAAGGAGAACGGGAGAACTCCAGCGCTAGGGGAATGCTGCACATAGAATTCATGGCGTTTTTACAATGATTCATTAGTTTTTCAAAGTTAATTTTTTTAACTTTTTTTTTTGAATTTTTCTTTTTCCCTTTTTCAACCAACATCTTATCAATCCCTTTTTGAAAAAAAAACATTTTTATTTTTCATTTTTAGAGTCATAGTCTATCCCTTCATAGAAGATACCCTTATTTTTGGCATAAATATATAAGTTGTTCTCTCTTTAAAATTTTGAGACACAGTTTCTTCTAACAGATCAAAATATACCCTAAATCACTAGTGTATGGCTTTGTTCTAGTCTCTTGCCTGATCACATTCTCTCCCTTTTTTTTCTCTCTCTCTTTTTAAAAATCTTCTTTCTTTTTTCAAACAACTTCTTATCTTATCAATTCCTTTTATAAAATCTTTTATAATTTTCATCTTTACAGTCATCTTCCATCCCTTCATTGTATCAACCCTTATTTTGTACATATATGTCTTTCTTTCTTTAAAATTTTTGGAGGCACTTTCTTCTAACGGACCAAAATACACCTAAAATCTAGTGTGTGGCACTGATCTATGCACCAGCCTGATCATATTTGATCATATTCTGGTTTTTTTTGTTTTGTTCTGTTTTTGTTTGTTATTATCTTTATCTTTTTTTTTCTCTTTCTTTTTTCTTTCTTTCCCTTTCTTTCCCCTGGTTTCAGGTCTTTTCTGATTTGTTTAGAGTATATTTGCTGGGGACGTTGTTAACCTGTGAGCATTTTGTTCTCTCATTCATCTATTCTCCTCTGGACTAAACGACAAGACAAAAAAAATCACCTCAGCAAAAAGAACAAGAGGTAGTACCGTCTGCCAGGGACCTACTCAATATGGACATTAGTACGATGTCAGACCTAGAGTTCAGAATCATGATTTTAAAGATACTAGCTGGGCTTGAAAAAAGCATGGAAGTTATTAGAGAAACCCTTCCTGGAGAAATAAAAGAACTAAAATCTAACCAAATCGAAATCAAAAAGGCTATTAATGAAGTGCAATAAAAAATGGGGGCACTAACTGCGAGGATAAATGAGGCAGAAGAGAGAATCAGCGATATAGAAGACCAAATGATGGAAAATAAAGAAGCTGAGAAAAAGAGAGATAAACAACTACTGGATCACCAGGGCAGAATTCGAGAGATAAGCGATACGATAAGACGAAACAACATTGGAATAGTTGGGATCCCAGAAAAAGAAGAAAGAGAGAGAGGGGCAGAAGGTATATTGGAGCAAATTATAGCAGAGAACTTCCCTAATGTGGGGAAAGAAACAGGCCTCAAAATCCAGGAGGCACAGAGAACCCCTCTCAAAATCAATAAAAATAGATCAACACCCCGACATCTAATAGTAAAACTTATGAGTCTCAGAGACAAAGAGAAAATCTTGAAAGCAGGTCGGGAGAAGAGATCTGTAACCTACAATGGTAGAAACATTAGACTGGCAACAGACCTATCCACAGAGACCTGGCAGGCCAGAAAAGACAGGTATGATATATTCAGAGCACTAAACGAGAAAAATATGCAGCCAAGAATACTATATCCAGCTAGGCTGTCATTGAAAATTGAAGGAGAGATAAAAATCTTCCAGGACAAACAAAAACTAAAGGAATTTGCCAACATGAAACCAGCCCTACAAGAAATATTGAAAGGGGTCCTCTAAGCAAAGAGAGACCAGAAGCAGCATAGACCAGAAAGGAACACAGACAGTATACAGTCACAGTCACCTTACAGGCAATACAATGGCACTAAATTCATATCTTTCAATAGTTACTATGAATGTAAATGGGCTAAATACCCCAATCAAAAGACACAGGCTATCAGAATGGATTAAAAAACAAGACCCATCGATATGCTGTCTGCAAGAGACTCATTTTAGACCCAAAGACACCCCCA
>NW_027398763.1:8032-10028 GCF_003265705.2 Callorhinus ursinus | reverse complement strand
AGTAGGATATAGTGTCCTTCCTCATCTCTTATTACAGTCTTTGTTTTAAAATCTAGTTTGTCTGATATAAGGATTGCCACCCCAGCTTTCTTTTGGTGTCCATTAGCATGGTAAATGGTTTTCCACCCCCTCACTTTCAATCTGGGGGTGTCTTTGGGTCTAAAATGAGTCTCTTGCAGACAGCATATTGATGGGTCTTGTTTTTTAATCCAATCTGATAGCCTGTGTCTTTTGATTGGGGCATTGAGCCCATTTACATTCAGGGTAACTATTGAAAGGTATGAATTTAGTGCCATTGTATTACCTGTAAGGTGACTGTTAACTGTCTGTTGTCTGTGTTCGTTTCTGCTCTTTGCTGCTTTTAGGTTCTCTCTTTGCTTAGAGGACCCCTCTCAATATTTCTTGGAGGGCTGGTTTCGTGTTTGCAAATTCCTTTAGTTTTTGTTTGTTCTGGAAGCTTTTTATCTCTCCTTCTATTTTCAGTGATAGCCTAGCTGGATATAGTATTCTTGGCTGCATATTTTTCTCGTTTAGTGCTCTGAAGATATCTTGCCAGTCCTTTCTGGCCTGCCACGTCTCTGTGGATAGGTCTGTTGCCAATCTAATGTTTCTACCATTGTAGGTTACATATCTCTTCTCCCGAGCTGCTTTCAGGATTTTCTCTTTGTCTCTGAGACTCGTAAGTTTTACTATTAGATGTCGGGGTGTTGACCTATTTTTATTGATTTTGAGAGGGGTTCTCTGTGCCTCCTGGATTTTAATGCCTGTTTCCTTCCTCACATTAGGGAAGTTTTCTGCTATAATTTGCTCCAATATACCTTTTGCCCCCCTCTCTCTCTCTTCTTCTTCTTCTGGGATCCCAATTATTCTAATGTTGTTTCGTCTTATCGTATCACTTATCTCTCGAATTCTGCCCTCGTGATCCTGTAGTTGTTTCTCTCTCTTTTTCTCAGCCTCTTTATTTTCCATCATTTGGTCTTCTATATCGCTGATTCTCTCTTCTGCCTCATTTATCCTAGCAGTTAGTGCCCCCATTTTGGATTGCACCTCATCAATAGCCTTTTTGATTTCGATTTGGTTAGATTTTAGTTCTTTTATTTCTCCAGAGAGGGTTTCTCTAATAACTTCCACGCTTTTTTCAAGCCCAGCTAGTATCTTTAAAGTCATGATTCTGAACTCTAGGTCCGACATCATACTAATGTCTGTATTGAGTAGGTCCCTGGCTGATGGTAGTACCTCTTGTTCTTTTTGCTGAGGTGATTTCTTTCGTCTTGTCATTTTGTCCAGAGGAGAATAGATGAATGAGAGAACGAAATGCTAACAGGTTTACAACGTCCCCAGCAAATATACTGTATACAAATCAGAAAAGACCTGAAACCAGGGGAAAAGAAAGGGAAAGAAAGAAAAAAGAAAGAGAAAAAAGAAAAAAAAAAGATAAAAACAAAAACAAAACAATACAAAAATAGCAGAATATGATCAAATATGATCAGGCTAGTGCATATATCAGTGCCACACACTAGATTTTGGGCGTATTTTGGTCTGTTAGAAAAAAGTGCCTCCTAAAATTTTAAAGGAAGAAAGACATATATGTACAAAATAAGGGTTGATACAATGAAGGGATAGAAGATGACTGTAAAGATGAAAATTATAATAGATTTTATAAAAGGACTTGATAAGATAAGAAGTTTGAAAAAAGAAAGAATATTTAAAAAAAAAAAGAAAAAAGGGAGAGAATGTGATCAGGCAGGAGACTAGAACAGAATCATACACTAGTGATTTAGGGTATATTTTTATCTGTTAGAAGAAACTGTATCTCAAAATTTTAAAGAGAGAACAACTTATATATATATGCCAAAAATAAGGGTAACTACTATGAAGGGATAAAATATGACTCTAAAAATGAAAAATGAAAAATGTTTTTTTTTTTTAAAAAGGGATTGATAAGATGTTGGTTAAAAAAAGGGAAAAAGAAAAATAAAAAAAAACAGTCAACAAA
>NW_027398763.1:0-7932 GCF_003265705.2 Callorhinus ursinus | reverse complement strand
AAAAAAAACAGTCAACAAAAATTAACTTTGATGAAATAATGAATCATGGTTAAAAAAAAAAAAAAAAAAACAAAAAACCATGAATCTATGTGCAGTATTCCCCTAGCGCTGGAGTTCTCCCGTTCTCCTTGATCGATCAACTTGGTCTTGGCTTGCTGGCTGTTTGTGCTGATCTTCTGGGGGAGGGGCCTGTTGCTGTGGTTTCCAAATGTCTTTGCCGGAGGCGGAATTGCCCCGCCCTTGTGGGTCCGGGCTAAGCAAGCTGCTCCGGTTTGCTCTCAGGAGCTTTTGTTCCCTGCAAGCTCTCCGTACAGCCTTGGAGGACCAGGGCAGAAATGGTGGCCTCCCAATCTCTACCCGGAGGAGCCGAGAACTCGGGGCCCCGCTCCTCAGTGTGCCCCCAGAGAAAAGCAGTCACTTCCGTGTCCCTGGTCTCCGGCCGCGCCCTGTGCTCACCCGGCCTGTGACCGAGCGTTGCTATCTCTGGTACCCGACCCCGCGCAGAGTCTCCAAACCCAGCAGATCCCTGCAGTGCGTTCCCGCACCGCTCCTCCCCGGGAAGGAAGGGGAGTCTCCCCTGATCTGCCGCTTGTTGGGTCCCTGCTGGAGGAGCCGTGCCCCGACTGGGCCGCGGGTCACAGTCTATGGCAACCCCGAGCTGAGAGCCCGCGACTCTGCTCCGTCTCTGCAGCCGGCTTCCCCGCTCCGATACCTGGGAGCTCTGGCGCACTCAGGCACCCCCGGTCTCTCTGTGACCCCGAGGGTCCTGAGACCACACTGTCCCGGGAGGATTCCACCCCCCGCTTAGCCACTGCAGCGACGTCCCTCCACGGAGCCAACTTCTAAAAGGTCCGATTTTGTGCTCCGCGGCTCTAGCACTTGCCAGAAGCGGCCGGCGGAGGCCCCTCCCCCGCCGTCTATCCTCCCGAATATCGCCTCGGATTCACTTCTCCGCACGTCCTACCTTCCAGAAAGTGGTCACTTTTCTGTTCAGAGAGTTGTTGCTACTCTCTTCTTCGGTCTCCTGTTGAGTTCGTAGGTGTTCCGAATGGTTTGATCCCTATTCAGCTGAATTCCTGAGACCAGACGAAATCTAGGTCTCCTACTCCTCCGCCGTCTTGCTCCGCCGTGGATTTTTTTTTTTAATATAAATACAGTAAAAGACCGTACATGCATTTTCTCTTCCTTATGATTTTCTTAGTGTTTTCTTTTCTCTAGCTTACTTTACTGTAAGAATACAGTATATAATACATATAAAATATAAGATATATATTAATTGACAGTTTATGTTATTGGTAAGGCTTGTGGTCCACAACAGGCTAGTAGTAGTTAAGATTTGGGGGAGTTGAAGGTTACATTTGGTATCTGACTGTGCAGGAGGTCAGTGCCACTAATCCCCATGTTATTCAAGAGTCAATTATATTGTATTATCTTAATGTTACAGAAATAAGTCTTCTCACTCACATACAATTTCTAAGCCAGAAGAAAAACTGCCAAATGCTTTCAATCCAAATCAAGTCATCAAACATTTATGGAACATCTACTCTGTACCAGGCACTGGGGATACTAAACTCCGGAGTCCTTACGCTCGTTCTCAGTATGCATACAGTTAGTGAGTAGCGGGTGGTGAGCGGTGGGCATCTGACAAACCACTGTGGTTCAGTGGCGCAACACAACGGGTGTGTAGATAAGGCTGTGAGATGCAGAGGAGCCTGCGGTTCTGTTCAGAGAAAGGTGTGTGTTCAGGGAAAACCTACTGAAACAGAAAATGGAGCCAGTTTTAAAGAAAGGAGAGTTCAAACGGGCAGAGGGGGTAAGAATGGCATTCCCTCCAGGTGTGGCCTGAACACAAGCAGAAGAATGCAGAAGGACTTAGAAAATCCCAGGGTTAGGGACACAATTGTGTCCCCCCAAAATTCATGTTGAAGCCCTAACCCCCAACCTGACTGTACTTGGACACAGGGTATTTAAGGAGGTACTTAAGGATACCTGAGACCATAAGGGTGGGGCCCTAGGCCCATAGGACCAATGTCCTTATAAGAAGAGGAAGAGACAGCAGGGATGTGTGTGTAAAGAGAAAAGGCCATGTGCGGACACAGCACGAAGGCAGATGTCCACAAGCCCAGAGGCCTCAGGAGAAACCAAACCTGTTGACACCTTGATCTTGGC
Organism: Callorhinus ursinus; assembly: GCF_003265705.2. Classification (NCBI taxonomy): domain Eukaryota; kingdom Metazoa; phylum Chordata; class Mammalia; order Carnivora; family Otariidae; genus Callorhinus; species Callorhinus ursinus. The sequence continues at coordinate 5,763 of NW_027398763.1, read as the reverse complement.
CGTTCAACTTCCAGAACGGTGAGAAAATGAATTCCTGATATTTAAGCTATCCAGTCTTGTTATGGAAGCTCTAGCAGACTAATATATGCTGAAATAAGTAAAAGCCATCAACAGAGCCTGTTACACTGAAGGGAAGGAACAAAAGTTGAGCAAATACTGAAAGCCAAGTGGTACATTATTTTTCTTCTGTTTCTTAATGGTTTGTGTTGTGAAACAGAGTGTGTCTCTTCATGAAAGTGTTTCTTAGAGTCTTTGTTTCTGTGTCCTCATTGTGTGGTTTCTAATACAGAAGTTAGACTTTGGGGGGTAGAAGGTATCAGTTACAAGTCACTATACAAACCAAAAAAAAAAAATGATCAATAATGAAATTTCAGAGGAGAAAAGAACCTTAAATTTATCTGACTCCTTACCCTCTAATTAACAAATCACATCACACAGAATTGGGTCTCTTTTCTGCCGAGAATCCCGTCCTTTCAGAAAGTATAGCAAACTATCCCATTCCATGGCAACCCGGTTCAGTCTACATAACTTAGGAGGGCATCACTCTCTCCTTCCCTCCCTCATGTTTTCTCCCTGGTCACTGTGGTTGGTTCATGGATGGATGGATGACTTTGGCAGCCAATCAAATACCTCCCTGGAATCTATGTCACAGTTATCAGAAAAGATATTTCCTCTTCTGGATTGTAAGGACATTTTCTGCTCTGTAGAGAAACCAACAAAAAAATGGAGGATCGTATGATAGAGAAGGGAGTCCCTGATAACACTGTAGCATCATCGATCCATACAAATGTACATATGCTTTCATATATGTGTGTCAATATTTGTGTTTGCTTAGGGTATATATGTTTGTTTACTACTTGTTAATGCTGGTCAGTCTAAGGATTATAGGAAATACTGCCCAGATTTCTCTGCTTCTGTCCGTCAGCAGGTTTGCTCCCTGTGATAGGTTTAAAAATAAATGGTGCCCCTACCTTAGTCCCACCTTACCGTGCCCATGTCAGACATTGCTAATCGGTTGCAGCACAGTTTCCCACTGAGCTTCTCTACCCTTTTTCTCAACAGAGTACTTGAGGTAGCCACTACACATCAGTCGAATTTGGCCCTCCAGAAGAAACCCTTCTGCCATGTCTACATCATTCTAACTTTCCATGCTGGTTTCCTGATAATCAAGTAAAGTGTTTCCAAGGTAAATGGGTGGCTCTGGTTAGAGTTTGCTTCCAAAACCCGGCTTCACAGTGAGAAAGCATGTCTGCATTTTTTATTGGTTCGTGATCCACTCCCTCTCAAACCCCCAAGAAATTAAGGCTTAGAGAAGTAATATAGCTTGCCCCGGGTGACAAAGACAGAGCAAAATTCAAATCCAGTTCTGTTTGGTTCAAAGAAGGGTTTTCATTCCTCCAAAGGCTAGTAGTAGCTAGCCAGGAGGAAAGACAATGAGGATCCAGGACCATTCATGTATGAGAGGGTCCCTCCCATCCCACATCTTCTTCTGCTTCCTTTAAATGTGTCCCTTCATTCTTCCTAGAACATATGTTCCCAGCCAGTTGAAATAAGGCCAGTTGAAGGCAGAAGCTCTGTTCCCCCATCTGTCCCTTCTCTTAGGGAATCAGAGAGAGTGATTAAGATTTAAAGTCTCAGGCTGCACACCCAGGTGTCTCTGTAATCTTGCCTTTTAAAGACAGTTACATTGCATCCCATCAGTGGGAAGGGGGACCTCACTCCAAAATAAAAACGAACAATAATTAACAGGAAAAGAGAGGCTTCAACTCAACATGTTGGCCAATTCCTAAAAGACAGCCGGAGAGCTGGTGCGGAGTCTTAACCTCTGTCCTCCACATGAGGAATGGCAATCACAGCAGGCATTCATTGAAACTACCATGTGCCAGGAAATGTGCTAAGAGTTTAAGAGACATGATCTCTGTTAAATCCCTGAATTATTCTCTACATGGGCACTGACATTGCCTTGAATGAGGAGCCTGAGGCAAAAAAAAAAAAAGGTTAAATCACTTGCTCAAGCCAATACAACTAGGAAGTGGCTGGAATCCAAATACAAGTCAAGGAGCTCCAAAATCCAAACTCAAATGATCACTTCTAAGGTTTCTGAGACTAAGTTCCAAATGCAAGAAGCCTAGAGGGAGGAAGGTTTTCAGGAAGCCCCAGTGGGGTGGGGGAATTAAAACAAGGAGGGAAGTTAGGCTGTACAAAGTCCATTAGAAAGCCAATTGACACTTTGGGTAGAGCTTACCTCCATCACAAAACCCTGGGAGTAAGCCTAGAACGCAGGGGTGGGTTCACAGCGTGGGTAAGCAATATAGGGCTGGTAGAAGGCCAGCCAGCCAAATCCAGCCCACTGCTTGGTTTCGTAAATAAAGTTTTATTGGAACACAGCCATGCCTATGTTATTGTCCCTGGCTGCTCTCCTGTTACAATGGCAGAGATGAATAGTTTTAACAGATCATATGGCCCCCAGAACCTAAAATATTGACTGTATTCTGTCCTCTAAAGTAAAATACTTGCCAACCCCCAACTCAAGTTATCCCACCTGAGATGCATAGAAGCTGGGATATTTATATACCAAATCCTGAGTCACATATTAAAGATTACTGGGGAAGGGTGCTTTTATTTCTTCCAACCTGACATTTGTGTGGGCAGAGCTGGCTTCAGAGAACCCCCCCAAAAAAACAAACAAACAAACAAACAAAAAACCCTGAAACTGAAAGACACATGTAGAACTCAAGACAGATTGTCTTGAAATGGTAAATGCCCCCCAGGGGATGGGGTAGGGTAGCCACTAATGTCCTTTGTTCCAAAAGCAACCTTGAAAGTTGCCAACTGGTAGCCCATCAGCCACAGAATTGATTTGCTCAGCCATACAGTTTTCCAAAACTGTGAATTAGTCGATTTCCCATTTTAAAAATCCAAATATTCAACTTTTTCTCAAAAATCAGACAATGGGGCACCACTGAGCCTATATTCCTCTATGCCATTTAGAAATGGCATGCATTGCCTGGTCATTAATATATTGTTGGCTTTGACAGATTATATGAACTGTGTGGCCCTAGGTAAGCATCTGAGTTTGAGACCCCTGGTGGATACATTATCACCATCCTAATAGGCTAAGAGAGGTTACATGACTTGCCCAAGGACATGTGACAAGTGGCTGAGCTGGAACTTGGCTGCCAATTCGCTTTCCTAAGCAGTCTGAGGTCACAGCTCCTTTTGTCCGGACTCTCATCCCTATGTACTACACCCCCACCTCGGCATGACCCCAGTAAAAGATCACTGGGTGCAGAGCTGGCCTCTGCTCTGTCCTCACAAAGCCTGAATAATGCATTAGAGACCACGGGATGCAAAATGTTAAGATAAGAATAAATGCTGCTACAAGTCATGACCTTTTCACCCAAGAGGAGCAAAGAGTACTCAATACAGCAGTCAGCCTTCATTCTTATGGACAGGAGAGCTGAGAGCTGCAAATTCACCCTCCTCCCTCCCCAGGAATCAGCCACCACCAATCAATTGGAGTGGCTAATTGGATTCTGACAAATCATATTCAAAGCCCTCTATTTCTCAGGGTTTTTCTCCAGTTTGCATGGATGAGATATTCCCATGCAAGGGAGCCATGGTGATGGCAGTTTATCCAAGCATACAAAAGGGCAGAGAAGTTGCACAGGTAACCGTGTATCGACTAAGCCACAGAAACGGTCTGGTCTCTTGCACTCTTGAGACTGGAATGTAGAGCCATAACTCCTAGAAAAACCAGAGAGTGGCTTAAGTTTCAATCTGAGATCTAGGAAACCCAGTCTCTTAATGCACACATTTCCTACAAGAAGATCTTCAGAATATACCAGGACCTGAACATTTACTGTGGTGTCTAAATGGGGTGTCTCTCCTGATGAGATGAGGGTCCCCAGATGCAGGGCAACTGATTGGGTGGAAGGTGGTGGCACCGGAGGTAGATTCACCCAAAGCAACACAAAGGAGATAGAAGTTTGCTGAGCGGCGGGCAGGGCATCAGAGGAGAGGTTGCCTTCGAGGAGACAGTGGGTGGGGGCTGTTTTTAAAGGAGGTATGGTGACCTATGGAATTCTCCCTTTCTTGGTCACTGTGCCTGGTCATAAGTAGCCCACTGGTCAGTTGGGCCTATGGCTATTTTCAGGTGGGTCGCCTGCTGGGCCTCGCTGTCCTCAGCCAGGTGGTTGCTCTGGGCCCTTGTACATTCCATCGCTCAAGCCTGTCTCTAAAAGCGGCCTCTCTACTAAATATTGCTTCCATTACTGCCATGTGATCCAAGCCTTCGTCCCCAGGAAAGATTCCATGCAAGGTATGGCCTTAAATAGAGCTTAGAACTGCTTTGACCTAATCTATAGATTTGGGGCTCCGCAGAATAAAATGCTCTGTAGCGTTGTCTCACATTAAGGTAAAAGGGCTAGCCTTTTTGCACCTGGATCAGTCACTGACTATTGACTGACCCCTGTAAGGATTGTGTAATCTCCAGGCAAGGCAGGTCAAAACCATTTGGCCAAGGGCAGGTCTGTGAAGAGGGGCCAGTGGGAAACCATTAGCAAGCAACAAGCATGCAGCTGGGGGATGGGCACAGGAGTTCAGGAAAGGGGATTTGGTCTGAGCACCAACAGCATCTAGAATAAGAGATCCCACTTCGAGCTCCCTCTGTTGAGTCCTCGGGAAGAAGAGCCATGGGGAGTCCAGTTTGCTTTGTTCAGCCATGAAATGTGTCAGAAAAGGTGCATGGTGATTTTGAGCTTCCATCTTGAACCCTGGCAGAAACCTAGAGCCGTGTGCTTTGACAGGCTTCGGACTGTTAGAGCCATTCAGTGCCCACCCAGACAGACTGCTCTCCACACACCTATCTAAAATCAGCCATCTTCTCTGATAGTGACGCGAACACAGTATGTAATGACCATTTAAAATTGTTTTCCTGCTAGGGGATGCGGAGAAAGGGGAACCCTCCTACACTGTTGGTGGGAATGCAAGCTGGTGCAACCACTCTGGAAAACAGTATGGAGGTTCCTCAAACAGTTGAAAATAGAGCTGCCGTACGATCCAGCAATTGCACTACTGGGTATTTACCCCAAAGATACAAATGTAGGGACCCGAAGGGGTACATGCACCCTGATGTTTACAGCAGCAATGTCCACAATAGCCAAACTGTGGAAAGAGCCAAGATGTCCATCGACAGATGAATGGATAAAGAAGATGTGGTATATATACACAATGGAATATTATGCAGCCATCAAAAGGAATGAGATCTTGCCATTTGCAACGACGTGGATGGAACTGGAGGGTGTTATGCTGAGTGAAATAAGTCAATCAGAGAAAGACATGTATCACATGGCCTCAGTGATATGAGGAATTCTTAATCTCAGGAAACAAACTGAGTGTTACTGGAGTGGTTGGGGGTGGGAGGGATGGGATGGCTGGGTGATAGACATTGGGGAGGGTATGTGCTACGGTGAGCGCTGTGAATTGTGCAAGACTGTTGAATCACAGATCTGTACTTCTGAAACAAATAACGCAACATATTTTAAGAAAAAAGGAAAAGAAGAAGATAACAGGAGAGGAAGAAAAGGGGAGTATGTCAGAGGGGGAGACGAACCATGAGAGATGATGGACTCTGAAAAACTGAGGGTTCTAGAGGGTAGGGGGGTGGGGGGATGGGTTAGCCTGGTGATGGGTATTGAGGAGGGCACGTTTTGCATGGTGCACTGGGTGTTATGAACAAACAATGAATCATGGAACACTGCA
>NW_027398762.1:0-10029 GCF_003265705.2 Callorhinus ursinus | reverse complement strand
GTTAGGGCCTACGAGGCACCGAATACCTGATGTGGAAGGACTGTGGGCTGCTTACCGGGGCTTTGTCTTGAGGGTGTGGGTTAGGTTGAGTGTCAGGCTCAGGGTTTGTCGTCAGGGGGCGAAGAACGTGTAGTTGTGCTGAGATGGGCATTCAGAGTTGTCCTACTCTGAATGCTTTCCGGAGTTGCCAGTGGTGGGGTTTCCTTCCGGGTGGCAGCCTGGGTCCCTTGATACTGCTCGGGTGTGCCGAATCCTTCGTGCTTTGGACCCAGGCCCTGGAGACAGACCGCTCAGAAGCCAAGCTAGGGTGAGCCTTAGGGCCGAGGGACATGAGAGACCTGATGTGCCGGCGCTGCGCTGAGCTTCCCGGGGTCTGATTTGAGGCTGTGGGTAGGGTGGTGTGTCAGGCTCAGGGATTGTGGCGTGGGCACGTTGAACTTGGGTTTCGTTGGGATGGACCAGCACAGATCTCCTGTTCTGAATGCTTACCGGAGTTCCCAATGGCACGTTTTCGGTTTTAGTGGCAGGCTGAGTCCTCTGGTGTTGGTCAGGTGTCCCACATGCCTAGGGCTTTGGAGTCAAGCCCCTGCGGACAGACCCTCAGAGGCCTCTAGGGTGACGGTTAGGGCCTAGGGGCACGGCAGGGCTGACGTGTAAGCACTGGAACCTGCTCTGGGTTGGTTGTCTTGAGGGCGTGTGTCAGGTTGTGCCAGGCTCAGGGTGGGCCGCCGGAGGGCACGGAATTTGTGCGTTGGTTGGGATGGGCATTCAGAGTTGTCCTGTTCTGAACCCTCACGGGCGTTACAAGTAGTGTGCTTGAATTGATTTGGCAAGCTGAGTCCACTGGTTTGCTCATTTATTGCCATCCCTGGGGCTTGGGAGCCAGGCTTCTGGATCCAGAAACTTAGAAGCCAACCTAGGGATAGAGCTAGGGCCTAAGGTCATTGGAGCACTGATATGGCCACGTTGGGGAAGATTTGTGGGGGCGGGGGATGTGAGTGGGGGGCGTGGGTCAGGGTGCCTGTCAGTCTCAGGGTTTGTGGGCCGGGGGCCGTTGAATGTGGCATTTCACGGCGATGTGCATGCAGAGTTCTACTCGGAAAACTTTGCCCCGATTTCCCAATGGTGTGGTTTACTTCTCGGAGACAGGCTAAGGCTCCGGTATTGCTCAGGTGCCCCAAATCCCTGTGCCTTTAGAGCCAGGCCTCTGGGGCCAGAGCCCTCAGAAGTCAGAGAGGGAGAGCGTGAGGTCCTAGGGGTACGGCAGGCCCAACGTTCCAGCAATATGGCCTGCTTCCCTGGGAGTTTGTCTCGGGGCGTGGGTCAGGTTGAGTGTCAGGCTCAGGGTTTGCCGCTAGAGGGCCCAAATTTGTGGATTCCTGGGATGGGCATTTAGAGTGCTCCTGCTCTGAACGCTTTCCCGAGTACCAAATGGCGCATTTTCCTTCTCTGTGGCAGCCTGAGTCACTCAATATTGCTTGGGTGTCCCGAATTTGTGGGGCTTTGGAGTCCAACTCTGGGGAATGAGCCCTCACTGGCCAACCGAGGGTGCGGGGTAACACATAGGGGCACGGGGGGCCTGACCTCCCAGCACTGCGTCGCGTTTCCAGGGGGTGAGGGTTGAAGGCGTGGGTCCGCGTGAGTGTCTTGCTCTTCTTGTCGGCCGCGGGCCCGCTGAAAGGGTGGGTGCGCTGGGATGGGCATGCAGCGATCTCCTGCTGTGAATCCTTTCCCCAGTTCCAAACGGTGGGCTTTCTCCGTGGGTGGCAAGCTCAGTCCTCTGGTATTGCTCAGGTGTCCCTTGCCTTTGGGGCTCTGGGGCGACTCCTCCGGGAACAAAGTACTCAGGAGCCAATCTAGGCTTGGGGTTCGGGTCCAGGGGCACTGCATGCAGGGTTCTCCTCCCAGGGCTTTCGGAAGTGCCAGGTGGCGCATTTTGCTTTGTGGTGTCAGGCTGAGTCCTCTGGCACTGGTTAGGGGTCCCAGATCCCTGGGGCCTTGGGGCCAGGCTCTGGGGACAGAGCGCTCAGAAGCCAACCTTGGGTTAGGCTTACGGCTTAGGGGCATGACAGGCGCTTCCCTGGGTGTGAGTTGAGGCCGTGGGTCAGGTTGAGTGTCAGGCTCAGGTTGGCCGCCAGAGGGCGCCAAATTCTGCGTTGGCTGGGATAGTCATTCAGAGTTCTCGAGTTCTGAACGCTCTCCGGAGTTCCAAGTCGTGTTTTGGAATTCTTTTTGGCAAGCTGAGTCCTCCGGGGTTGCTTATCTATTGCCACCCCTGGGGCTTTGAAGCCAGGCTTCTTGGGACAGAAGCTCAGAAGATAACCTAGGCATAGGCTTACGGCCTAGGGTCGTTTCAGGCCTGATCTGCCCACGCTGGGGCATGGTTTGGGGGGCAGGAGGTCTGAGTTGGGGTGTGGGTGGGGGTGAGAGTCAGGTAAGGGTTTGCAGGCAGGGGGCCGTTGAAAGTGGCATTTCGCGGGGATGCACACGCAGAGTTCTACTGGGAAACCTTTGCCGCAGCTTCCCAATGGGGCAGTTTCCTTCTGGGAGACGGGGTGAATCCTATGGTATTGCTAAAGTGCCCCGTCACCCTGTGGCTTTAGAGCCAGGCCTCTGGGGCCAGAGCCCTCAGAAGCCAGCCACGGATAGTGTTAGGGCCTAGGAGGCACCGAAGACATGATGTGTACGCACTGTGGCCTGCTTACCGGGGGTTTGTCTTGAGGGTGTGGGTCAGCTTGAGTGTCAGGCTCAGGGTTTGCCGCCAGGTGGCGAAGAATGTGTAGGTTTGCTGGCATGGGCATTCAGAGTTCTCCTGCTGTGAATGCTTTCCGCAGTTGCCAGTGGTGCGTTTTCCTTCCGGGTGGCAGCCTGAGTCCCTTGATACTGCTCGTGTGTCCCGAATCCTTTGTGCTTTGGAGCCAGGCTCTGGAGACAGGCCGCTCAGAAGCCAACCGAGGGTGAGCCTTAGGGCCTCGGGGCACGGCAGGGCTGACGTGTAAGCACTGGAACCGGCTCTGGGTGGTTTGTCTTGAGGGCGTGGGGCAGGTTGCGTCAGGCTCAGGGTGGGCCGCCAGAGGGCGCCAAATTGGTGCGTTGGTTGGGATGGGCATTCAGAGTTGTCCTGTTCTGAACCCTCACGGGAGTTGCATGTAGGGTGTTTGAATTGTTTTTGGCAAGGTGGGTCCTCTGGTGTTGCTCATTTATTGCCATCCCTGGGGCTTTGGAGCCAGTCTTCTGGATCCAGAAACTTAGAAGCCAACCTAGGGATAGACCTAGTGCCTAGGGTCATTGGAGCACTGATCTGGCCACGTTGGGGCCAGCTTGAGGGGGCCGGGGATCTGAGTAGGGGGCGTGGGTCAGGGTGAATGTCAGTCTCAGGGTTTGTGGGCACGGGGCCGTTGAATGAGGCATTTCGCTGGGATGTCCATGCAGAGTTCTACTCAGAACGCTTTGCCCCCATTTCCCAATGGTGTGGTTTCCTTCTGGGAGACAGGCTGAATCCGCCGGTATTGTCCAGGTGCCCCCAATGCCTGTGGCTTTAGAGCCAGGCCTCTGGGGCCAGAGCCCTCAGAAGCAGAGAGGGATAGTGTGAGGACCTGGGGCATGGCAGGCCCAACGTGGCAGCTCCATGGCCTGCTGCCCTGGGAGTTTGTCTTGAGGGCGTGGGTCAGGTTGAGCGCCAGGCTCAGGGTTTGCCGCTAGAGGGCGCCAAATTTGTGGATTCCTTGGGATGGGCATTCAGAGTTCTCCTGCTCTGAATGCTTTCCCGAGGAGCGAATGGCGCATTTCCCTTCTCGGTGGCAGCGTGAGTCACTCGCTATTGCTCGGGTGTCCCGAATCTGTGGGGCTATGGAGCCAGGCTCTGAGGACTGACCCCTCACAAGCCAACCGAGTGTGCGGGTTAGCACAGAGGGGCACGGGAGACCTGACATCCCAGCCCTGCGTCGAGGTTCCCGGGGGTGACGGTTGAAGGCGTGGGTCCGCGTGAGTGTCTTGCTCTTCTTTTCGGCCGCGGGACCGCTGAAAGGGTGGGTGCGCTGGGATGGGCATCCAGCGTTCTCCTGCCGTGAATCCTTTCCCGAGTTGCAAACGGTGGGGTTTCTCACGGGGTGGCAAGCTCAGTCCTCTGGTATTGCTTAGGTGTCCCTTGCCTTTGGGGCTCTGGGGCGAGACCTCCGGGTACAAAGCACTCAGGAGCCAATCTAGGCTTGGGGTTCGGGCCAAGGGGCACGGCAGGTAAGGTTCTCCTCCCAGTGCTTTCGGAAGTGCCAAATGGCGCATTTTGCTTTGTGGTGTCAGGCTGAGTCCTCTGGTATTGCTCAGGTGGCCCCAATCCCTGGGGCCTGGAGCCAGGGACGTAGGGAGAGAGCTCCCCGAAGGCAAGTGAGGGTTCGGGTTAGGGCCCAGGTGCACGGCACTCCTGGTCTGCGGGAACTGTGGCGAGCTTGGGATGGGATGTATGTCCTGAGGTTGGGGGTCAGGTTGAGTGTCAGGCTCCGGGTTTGCCGCGAGGGGGCGCAGAAAGTGTCGTTTTGCTGGAATGGGCGTTCAGACTTCTGCTCTGAATGCTTTCCAGAGCCGCAGTGGCGGGGTTTGCTCCTGGGTTGCGGCCTGAGTCCCTTGATACTGCTCGGGCCTCCCGAATCCTTGGGTTTTGGGACCAGGCTCTGGGGAGAGACCACTCAGAAGCCAACCTAGGGTTTGTCTTTGGCCTTAGGGCCAAGACACGCCTGATGTGCCAGCGCTGGGATGAGCTTCCCGAGGTGTGAGTTGAGGCCGTGGGCTGGGGGAGCGTCAGGCTCAGGGATTGCGGACTGGGCACATTGAACGTGGGCTTTGTTGCGATGGACCGGCACAGTTCTCCTGCTCCGAATGCTTAACGGTGTTCCCAATGGCACGTTTTCCATTTTAGTGGCAGGCAGAATCTTCTGGTCCTGGTCAGGTGTCCCAAAGCCTTGGGGCTTTGGAGCCAGGCTCTAGGGACAGAGCGCTCAGAAGCCAACCTAGGGTTAGGCCCTAGGGCTTAGGGGCATGAGAAGGCTGATGTGCCGGCGCTGTGATGAGACTCCTGGGGTCCGAGTTGAAGCCATGGGTCAGGGCGGAATGTCAGGCTCAGGGGTTGCAGCCTGGGCATATTGAACTTGGGGTTCGTTGGGATGGATGGGCACAGTTCTCCTGCTCGGAATGCTTCTCGGAGTTCCCAACGGCAGGTTTCCCTTTTCAGTGGCAGGCTGAGTCCTCTGGCACTGGTTAGGTGTCCCAGATCCCTGGGGCTTTGGAGCCAGGCTCTGGGGACAGAGCGCTCAGAATCCAACCTAGGGTTAGGCTTACGGCTTAGGGGCATGACAGGTGCTTCCCTGGTCTGCGTTGAGCCCGTGGGTCAGGTTGCGTGTCAGGCTCAGGGTGGCCGCCAGAGGGCGCCAACTTCGTGCGTTGCCTGAGATGGTCATTCGGGGTTCTCGAGTTCTGAACGCTCTCCGGAGTTCCAGGTCGTGTCTTTGAATTCTTTTTGGCACCTGACTCCTCTGGATTTGCTTAGCTATTGCCATCCCTGGGGCTTTGAAGCCAGGCTTCCTGGGACAGAAGCTCAGAAGATAACCTAGGGATGGGCTTACGGCCTAGGGTCCTTTCAGCCCTGATCTGCCCACGCTGGGGCAAGCTCTGGGGCGCAGGGGATCTGAGTTAGGGCGTGGGTGAGGGTGAGAGTCAGGTCAGGGTTTGCAGGCAGGGGGCCGTTGAACGTGGCATTTCGCGGGGATGCGCACGCAGCGTTCTACTGGGAAATCTTTGCCGCAGGTTCCCAATGGGGCAGTTTCCTTCTGGGAGACGGGGTGAATCCTCTGGTATTGCTAAGGTGCCCCCTATCCCTGTGGCTTTATTTTTTTATTTTTTTTTAAAGATTTTATTTATTTATTTGACAGAGAGAGACACAGTGAGAGAGGGAACACAAGCAGGGGGAGTAGGAGAGGGAGAAGCAGGCTTCCCACAGAGCAGGGAGCCCGATGTGAGGCTCGATCCCAGGACCCTGGGATCATGACCTGAGCCGAAGGCAGACGCTTAACGACTGAGCCACCCAGGCGCCCCTCCCTGTGGCTTTAGAGCCAGGCCTCTTGGCCAGAGACCTCAGAAGCCCGCGAGGGATAGTGTTAGGGCCTACGAGGCACCGAATACCTGTTTTGTGAGCACTTTGGGCTGCTTACCGGGGCTTTGTCTTGAGGGTGTGGGTTAGGTTGAGTGTCAGGCTCAGGGTGTGTCGTCAGGGGGGCGAAGAAAGTGTAGTTGTGCTGAGATGGGCATTCAGAGTTCTCCTACTCTGAATGCTTTCCGGAGTAGCCAGTGGTGGAGTTTCCTTCCGGGTGGCAGCCTGGGTCCCTTGATACTGCTCGGGTGTGCCGAATCCTTCGTGCTTTGGACACAGGCCCTGGAGACAGACCGCTCAGAAGCCAATCTAGGGTGAGCCGTAGGGCTGAGGGGCTTGACGGGCCTGTTTTGCCGGCGCTGCGATGAGCTTCCCGGGGTCTGAGTTGAGGCTGTGGGTCGGGGGGTGTGTCAGGCTCAGGAATTGCGGTGTGGGCAAATTGAACTTGGGTTTCGTTTGGATGGCCCAGCACAGATCTCCTGTTCTGAATGCTTACTGGAATTCCAAATGGCACGTTTTCGGTTTTAGGGGCAGGCTGAGTCCTCTGGTAATGGTCAGGTGTCCCAAATCCCTAGGGCTTTTGAGTCAAGCCCCTGGGGACAGACCCTCAGAGGCCTCTAGGGTGATTGCTAGGGCCTAGGGGCACCTCAGACCTGACGTGTAAACATTGTAACCTGCTCTGGGGGCTTTGTCTTTTCGGCGTGGGTCAGGTTGCGTCAGGCTCAGGGTGGGCCGCCAGAGGGCGCCAAATCTGTGCGTTGGTTTGGATGGGCATTCAGAGTTGTCGTATTCTGAACCCTCATGGGCGTTGCAAGTAGTGTGTTTGAATTGTTTTTGGCAAGCTGAGTCCTCTGGTGTTGCTCATTTATTGCCATCCCTGGGGCTTTGGAGCCAGTCTTCTGGATCCATAAGCTTAGAAGCCAACCTAGGGATAGACCTAGGACCTAGGGTCATTGGAGCACTGATCTGGCCACGCTGGGGCAAGCTTTAGGGGGCGGGGGATCCGAGTGGGGCGCGTGGGTCAGGGTGAATGTCAGTCTCAGGGTTTGTTGGCAGGAGGCCATTAAATGTGGCATTTCGCTGGGATGTGCATGCAGAGTTCTACTCGGAAAGCTTTGCCCCGATTTCCCAATGGTGTGGTTTCCTTCTTGGAGACAGGCTGAATCCTCTGGTATTGCCCAGGTGCCCCCAATCCCTGTGACGTCAGAGTCAGGCCTCTGGGGCCAGAGCCCTCAGAAACTAAAGAGCGATAGGGTGAGGGCCTAGGGGCACCACCGGCCCAAGTGCTAGCACTATGGACTGCTTCCCTGGGAGTTTTTCTTGAGGGCGTGGGTCAGGTTGAATGTCAGGCTCAAGTTTTGCCCAAGAGGGCGCAAAAATTTGTGGATTCCTTGGGATGGGCATTCAGAGTTCTCCTGCTCTGAATGCTTTCCCGAATACCAAATGATGCATTTTCCTTCTCGGTGGCAGCCTGAGTCACTCGCTATTGCTCGGGTGTCCCGAATCTGTGGGGCTATGGAGCCAGGCTCAGGGGACTGACCCCTCACAAGGCAACCGATGGTGCGGGGTAACACATAGGGACACGGGAGACCTGACGTCCCAGCACTGCGTGGAAGTTCCCGGAGGTGAGTTTGAAGGCGTGGGTCCGCGTGAATGTCTTGCTCTCCTTTCGGCCGCGGTACCGCTGAAAGGGTGGGTGCGCTGGGATGGTCATACAATGACTCATCAAGTAGAGACCATAAAAAAAAGATAAAAATCATTTTTAAAAATAAACCAAGTGGGGTGGCGCTTGGGTAGCTCAGTCGTTAAGCATTTGCCTTGGCTCAGGTCATGATCCCAGAGTCCTGGCCTCAAGCCCCGCATCAGGCTCCCTGCTTGGTGTGAAGCCTGCTTCTCCCTCTTCCACTCCCCCTGCTTGTTTTCCCTCTCTCGCTGTCTCTCTCTGTCAAATAAATAAATAAATCAAATCTTAAAAATATAAACCAAATGAATTTCTGGAGTTGAGGGCCTCAACAGTAGATTTGAATTAAAAGAAAAACTTAGTCCATAAGCTTAAAGATAGATAATGCAGTTTGCCGAACTGAGAGGGAAAAATTGAAAGTAAATGAACAGAGCCACAGATGTGGAACACCACTGAGCACACCAAGGTACACATTATGGAAATACCAGAAGGAGGAGAAAGAAGCTGAAAAATATTCAAAGAAATAATTGCTGAGGGTGTCTGCGTGGCTTAGTTGGTTAAGGGACTGCCTTCAGCTCAGGTCATGTTCCTGGAATCCCGGGATTAGGTCCTGCATCAGGCTCCCTGTTTGGCAGGGAGTCTGCTTCTCCCTCTGACCCTCTCCCTTCTCATGCTCTCTCTCTATCTCATTGTCTCTCTCAAATAAATAAATAAATAAATAAAATCTTTAAAAAAAAGAACTAATTGATGAAAACTTATCACGTTTGATGAAAACACTAACGAACATATCCAGAAAATTCATTTCACTAAATAGGATAAATCAAAGAAATTCACATCAAAATATATACAAGTATTGTTGCTATGTATCAGTGGAATTAAGCATGCGTCTGAAGTAGATTCTGATGAGTTAAGGTGTAGGTGGTATACCCTAAAACCACTGCTAAGAAACAAAAAGTACAATGAAAAAATCACTAATGCAATTAACATGTTACACTAGAAAATATTCACATAATGTAAAAAAGAACTAAAAGAAGAATAAAGGAACCAAAAAAATGACATGAGACATACAGGAAGTAACGATAAAATGACAGACGTACATTCAAATATAAAAAACATTAAAAGTAAATGGATTATTCAACATAGTATTAGAAGTCCTAGCCAGAGCAATCAGACAACAAAAAGAAATCAAAGGCATCCAAATCGGCAAAGAGGAAGTCAAACGCTCACTCTTTGCAGATGATATAATACTTTATGCGGAAAACCAAAGACTCCACCCCAAAACTGCAAGAACCCATACAGGAATTCAGTCAAGTAGCAGGGTATAAAATCAATGCACAGAAATCAGTGGCATTCCTATACACCAACAACAAGACAGAAGAGAGACAAATCAAGGAGTCGATCCCATTCAAATTGCACCCAAAACCATAAGATACCTAGGAATAAATTTAACCAAAGAGGCAAAGGATTTGGACTCAGAAAACTATAAAATACTCAGGGAAGTAATTGAAGAAGACACAAAGAAATGGAAAAATGTTCCATGCTCATGGATTGGGAGAACCAACATTGTGAAGATGTCAGTGCTACGTAGGGCAATCTACACAATCAATGCAATCCCCATCAAAATACCATCCACTTTTTTCAAAGAAATGGAACAAAGAATCCTAAAATTTGTATGGAAACAGAAGAGACCCCGAATAGCCAGAGGAATCTTGAAAAAGAAAAGCAAAGCTGGCGGCATCAAAATTCCGGACTTCCAGCTCTATTACAAAACTGTCTTCATCAAGACAGTTTGGTACTGGCACAAAAACGGACACATAGATCAATTGAACAGAATCGAGAGCCCAGAAATGGACCCTCAACTCTATGGTCAACTTATCTTTGACAAACCAGGAAAGAATGTCCAATGGAAAAAAGACAGTCTCTTCAACAAATGGTGTTGGGAAAATTGGACAGCCATATGCAGAAGAATGAAACCGGACCATTTCCTTACACCACACACAAAAAATAGATTCCAAATGGTTGAAAGACCTAAACGTGAGACAGGTGTCCATCAAAATCCTAAAGGAGAACACAGGTAGCAACCTCTTCAACCTCAGGCACAGCAACTTCTTCCAAGACACATCACCAAAGGCACGGGAAGCCAGGGCAAAAATGAACTATTGGGATTTCATCAAGATAAAAAGCTTTTGCACAGCAAAAGAAACAGTCC
>NW_027398761.1:0-10038 GCF_003265705.2 Callorhinus ursinus | reverse complement strand
CCCCCCCATCATTTCCTGTGTGGCCAAAGCCCAGTCACACTAGCACATGTAGCCACAAAAGGACACAACTGTGACATCCTCCTGGAGCATTCCTCGTCCCACTGCCCCTGCTCTGGCCAACCCTGCACACCCCCAGTCCTCCTGAGATTCCCAAGTAATGAGAAGCTGTGATCATCCTCCTGGAGCATTCCCGGTCCCCCTGCCCCTGCTCTGGCCAACCCTGCACACCCCAGTCCTCCTGATCGTCCCCTGTAGTGACACAGCCTTGATCATTGTCTGGGAGCATTTCTGGGCCCCTGCCCCTGCTCTGGCCAACGCTGCACACCCCAGTCCTCCTGACCGTCCCCTGCAGTGACACTTGTCTCAGCATGCTGTCATGTGTTGTTTCTCGGTCTGTCCTTCCTGTAGGAGTAGGTCTCTCTCACAGCTGCCTGGCTGGATGACAGGTAGATGAATGGTTTCGGGATCTTTTCCCCTGGGATAGCAGGTACCCTACAAAACCCTGATGGGCAGGGTGAGTCTCTGTCCCTCTGTGTGCCCCCAGCCTCGGTGGAGCATAATGCCCAGGACAAGGGATTTGAGAGTCTTCCTAGATGAAGTTTGTTCTATGAAGGTGGATTCTTTCTGATATCATTATGTAACCACATAACGTGGCCGTCCCTGTGAGACAGAAAGCATGCTACTGTATAGTGTTCTACTTACATACCGTGGCTAAAAAAGAGTAAACACACGCTCACACTCACACGTTCACACTTGCACCTCCGTTTCTGAGCATCACTACCATGTAAACTACAGTGAATTCCCATTGGGCTGCAGGTATGCAGATGTGCCATTAAAGGTAGAAATAGAGGAGGATGGATATGGAGTTCTGGCTAAAATGATGGAAGTCCTTGCCTACGCGGGTAAAGAAATTAGTTTTTCCCCAGAAAACACTACGTTCTGCTCAAAGGAGTGACATGATAATATTACGTTTTAGAACAGGGATCGGCACAGATTTTCTGTAAAATCTTCTGTAGGATTTTCTGTTAGGTGTTGCAATCCACGTGGTCTCCCTGACAATGACTCCATTCTTGCACTGTGGCTTAAAAGCAGCCACAGACTGTCCATAACTAATGTTCCAACCGCACTTTATTTACAGAATACAGGGGGAGGCCACATTTAGCCCATGGGTGGCAGTTTCCCACACCCCAGTTTTGCAACCTGATTTACGATGGCGGAGAGGGCTCTTATTTTCAAATGGCAGCATGGGCATACACTGGGATCTATCCTGCCTGACCCCGGCCCTTAAACTTGAAAGGAAAGATGATAGCAAGACTGACTAACCATTAAGGCCTCAGGAATTCCCCCACATTTCTCTGTATGCCTCTAGCTTCCCACAAGATGGTTGTCTGTGGTTGAAGTACACGTAGGTATTGTTTGGCTGAATATGTCCCCATTGCCTAGTGGGTGTATCTTGTGGGGTATATAACACGCAGACGGTCATCTTATTCAGGCCAAGATCATGAACATGTTTACGGTTTTCATGAGTCAGTGGAGGACCTGGCACGTGTGGGCTTCAGGATGAGTTTGATTCAGCCCTCAGCAATGTTTTTGAGCCCCTGGCTTCCTTGGCCCTCTGTGGTGCTGGCACTGGCCTGGCCTAGGCCACTTCTGCAGTCGTGATGGAAAAGCCCCTATACTGGGCGGTCCACCCCATGCTTTGCTTTGCAGGCTGAGACCCAAGGTTTCTGTCACCTCACTGGCTGGGACCAGGTCACATGCCTATGGATGAGCCAGGGAGTGGGGCCGTGGAGACTGGTACAGGTTGTTAGGTCCTCTGTTGTAATGACTTTTCTAATTGCTGTGGTGGCAATGTCTTCTGTGATTCATCTGTTGATAAAATGAGTATTGATTTCTGGTAGCGAATGGGTCCAAGGTGCTGGCTTAGTACCTAGCACCTCAGTCCCAGCACCTCAGTACTACTCTACTCTTCTGCAGAGACAATGGCTGAGAATGAGCAAAGTTGATGGAAACTAGTCTGGAATGCACAAGGTAGGGTTGTGTGTGGGGGGGTATGGGGATTGGGGATAATAGCTCTGGCCACCCTGTATCTACAATTTAACCAGGTTCAAGAAGGAGTGAGGAATCTATGGTGTTTCATAGTCAATAATGTTGTAGATGAAGAATATGCCTTTTGCATGGAGTATGACAAGACTTGTTCAAAGTATTTTCTGGTTGGTACAGTAGTCAGGGAGAACAACACCCCGATCTGCTTGGATAGGCGTGAGAGGCTGAGTGCTCTCAAGAAGGTGTCTGGGTTTTGCAGGGCTCACTGTGAGCCTGCACATAGGACTGAGGAGGACAGTTAAAGGTTTTGTTGTACAGATGGAGGATTGGAAGAATGTGACACACCTCGTAATCCTGGGGAGAGCACAGATCTCAAGTGGACTGTGGAGTAACTTTGTGAGAGTGGTGGTGATCTGCAGCATCCTGCTAACCAGATTCATTTCCTTTATTAAGTTCTGGGGGTGGTTTCTATGCCTTTGTCATAACAGCTTGGATTTCCAAGGGGTGGGATTTTTTTATTATTATTTTTTATAGTTATTTTAATCACCATACATTACATCATTAGTTTTTGATGTAGTGCTCCATGATTCATTGTTTGTGCATAAAACCCAGTGCTCCAGGCAGAACGTGCCCTCTTTAATACCCAACCCCAGGTTAATCCATCCCCCCACCCCCCTCGCCTCTAGAACCTTCAGTTTGTTTTTCAGAGTCCATTGTCTCTCATGGTTCATCTCCCCCTCCGATTTACTCCCCTTCATTCTTCCCCTCCTGCTATCTTCTTTTTTTCTTAACATATATTGCATTATTTGATTCAGAGGTACAGATCTGTGATTCAAAAGTCTTGCACAATTCACAGCACCCACCATAGCACATACCCTATCCAATGTCTATCACCCAGCCACCCCCTCCCTCCCACACCCCGACCACTCCAGGAACACTCAGTTTGTTTCCTGAGATTAAGAATCCCTCATATCAGTGAGGTCATATGATACATGTCTTTCTCTGATTGACTTATTTCACTCAGCATAACACCCTCCAGTTCCATCCACGTTGTTGCAAAAGGCGAGATCGCATTCCTTCTGATGGCTGCATAATATTCCATTGTGTATATATACCACTTCTTCTTTATCCATTCATCTGTCGATGGACATCTTGGCTCTTTCCACAGTTTGGCTATTGTGGACATTGCTGCTATAAACATTGGGGTGCACATACCCCTTCGGATCCATACATTTGTACCTTTGTGGTAAATATCCAGTAGTGCAATTGCTGGGTCATATGGTAGCTCTATTTTCAACTGTTTGAGGAACCTGCATACTGTTTTCCAGAGTGGTTGCACCAGCTTGCATTCCCACCGACAGTGTAGGTGGGTTCGCCTTTCTCCGCATCCCTGCCAACATCTGTCGTTTCCTGACTTCTTAATTTTAGCCATTCTGACTGGTGTGAGGTGGTAGCTCATTGAGGTTTTGATTTGGATTTCCCTGATGCCGGTGATGTTGAGCACTTTTTCATGTGTCTGTTGGCCACTTGGATGTCTTCTTTGGATAAATGTCTGTTCCTGTCTTCTGCCCACTTCTTGATTGGATTGTTTGTTCTTTGGGTGTTGAGTTTGATAAGTTCTTTATAGATTTTGGATATTAGCCCTTTATCTGATATGTCATTTGCAAATATTTTCTCCCAACCTGTCAGTTGTCTTTTGGTTTTGTGGACTGTTTCTTTGGCTGTGCAAAAGCTTTTTATCTTGATGAAATCCCAATAGTTCATTTTTGCCCTTGCTTCCCTTGCCTTTGGCGATGTTTCTAGGAAGAACTTGCTGCGGCTGAGGTCGAAGAATTTGCTGCCTGTGTTCCCCTTTAGGATTTTGATGGACTCCTGTCTCACATTTAGGTCTTCCAACCATTTGGAGTCTATTTTTGTGTGTGGTGTAAAGAAATGGTCCAGTTTCATTCTTCTGCATGTGGCTGTCCAATTTTCCCAACACCATTTGTTGAAGAGACTGTCTTTTTTCCATTGGACATTCTTTCCTGCTTAGTCAAAGATGAGTTGACCATAGAGTTGAGGGTCCATTTCGTGGCTCTGTATTCTGTCCATTGATCTATGTGTCTGTTTTTGTGCCAGTACCATACTGTCTTGATGATGACAGCTTTGTAATAGAGCTGGAAGTCCGGAATTGTGATGCCGAGGGAGTGGGATTTTTTTAGGTCACTGTAGTTGGTCCCCCGGAGGTGGGCAAGTCCTGTTCCGCTGTTGAAGTTGTCTCTAGCGGTTGGAGTGTGTATTACAATCCCACAGGGAAATGGCAGGGGGGCTACAGTGGTCGGCAGGCTATTGTTATTGATGATTTTTATGGGTGGGTTCCATATGATGAGATGTAAGGTCTTATGGATAGGGATCCTCATTAAGTGCCCGTAAAGCGTGATTTTTCTGAGTTTAATAATAGATATAGTTTTATTACTTCTAATAGCCCTCCTTCTTCTTGGTACCCCAATGAGCAGTGTATTACAATGTTGCCGCATTTTACCCATGTGCGGATGAGTGTTTGAGAACGGAAAATGTTGGCAATGCCTCTACAAATTGTACACTGGAACATCCAAAGAATAAAATTGTATTTTTGAGAACAAAATAGGAAGTATCGTCCTGTGATTCTTAGTTTAAACCAGGGAAGGGGGCCTTTTTTGTGGTACTGGTAATGAGTACCATAGTCCTTCCTAGGGAACATTATCAGACTCTATTGGGAACTTGGTCTTTGTTATTGTGGAAGAATTAGGAGTCGACAGATTATTTGTCTCCTGTTTCATTTTCCAGGAACATTTCCACAATATTTGGTTTCACACCTCTGCCATTGTGAAATCATCCCAGATTTGGCAGCAGCTCACCCTTCTGTGCAAAGTGTATGTTTGAACCAAGAAAAAAGCAGCTTCTGGGTGACTGGGAGACTCTAGGATCAGAATGCTGTTGGTAGGCAGTTACTGTGACCCTAAATTCTGAAAAACCTCCTGACACCCAGACTAAATAGAATTCAGATTTAGAAACTTCAGATAGAAATTTTGTGTCCATGATGACAACTAAAGAACGCGTGTGATCCTTAAACCTAACTCTAACCCTTGACTTTAACCCTAAAAGCTAACATGACCCTAAGCCCCAAACTGGAACCCTGAATCTCAAACCTGAAATTGAACCCCACACCCAAACTCTGAACCCAAGCCCTGAATCCAAGCCCTGAAGCATGAAGCCAAACCCTGAACCAGAACTCTGAGTCATGAGCCCTGAACCCAAACCCCATCAAGAACCCAAACCCAAATGTGACCTTAAACTTTATCCCCTAAGCCCTAAGTCTTAAACCCTAAATCATAAGCCTAAAGCCCTAAGCTCTAATCCTAACTATTAACCTCACCCTCACGCTGCTCCTATTCCCAAAACTTGATCTAGAACTGAACCTGAACCTGAACCCAGACCCAAACCCTTGACCACACTTTGTTTATGCATTCACCATGGATGGACAGTTGCATGGTTTCTGCCTTGTGACTATTGTGAACATTGTTCGGGTTGCGGGGCTAGGGTTAGGGTCTTGGGCTGGGGTCAGGACCAGGCTTGAGATCAAGTTTGGGTCAGAATCATGTTCAGTCAGGGCCAGGGTCATGTTCAGTGGCACTGTTTGGGTCAGGGACTGTTGTCATTCCGTATTCTTTCTAATTAATTGTTTCTTAGCTATTTTTGGAGAAGTTGGGGGGATATTGGGCTCCATTCAGCTTGAATTTTCAGAATTTAATGGCTTCAGCTGGACCCAGGGAGTGAGCAGGTGCTTCCATTGAACGGGGAGCTCACCTTGTCCTGCACTGCCTCCCCCGCCTGCAGAGGGCGCCCGACCCCAGCTCCCGCCCCGAGCCCAGAGCCTGCCTGCGAAGCCGCCGAGACAGGGGCAGACCTCCTCAGAACCTGAGGTGGAGGCTTCTGGGGGCCGTGGGGCGCGTCCACGCTGACAGGAGTCCGGCCTCCTCAGGACCCCCTGTGGAGGCTTCTAGAGGACATGGGGCGGCGTCCACACGGACAGGAGCCCGGTCTCCTCAGGATCCGCTACGGAGGATATGGGGCCGTATCCACACGGACAGGAGCCCGGCCTCCTCAGGACCCGCTGTGGAGGCTTCTAGAGGACACGGGGCAGCGTCCGCAAAGACAGGAGCCCGGCCTCCTCAGGACCTGCTCTGGAGGCTTCTGGGGGCCGTGGGGTCCCGTCCACTCAGACAGGAGCCCGGCCTCCTCAGGCCCCGCCGTGGGAGGAGAAGGTGAGGAGAAGCCGTCTGAGCGGGGACTGCTGAGGGGACCCGTGCTCACAGGACTCAGCGGAGGAAGGGCGGGTGCGCAGACCGTGGGGTGTCCGTGGCTCTGTGTGCGGTGACGTGGGGTCCCCGGGGTGCCGTGCGCGGGGCTGTCGGGGCTCCCCTCTCTGGCCTCGGATCCGCTCCGGCGGCCCCCACGTCCGTGCTCACGCGCACCCGGATTCGGTTCCTGGGGCTGCTCCCGCGGTCTGCGGTCCGGGCCGGCCGCCCGCCGCTGTGCTCCTGCTCCCGCCGCCTCAGCCCCGCCGGCTCCTCCCCGCGTCCACACCCGCGTCAGGGTTGTGGGTTCCGTGTCTACGAAGACCCCGCTGGAGGTCCGTAGCGAGGGCGCGGACTCTGCGGACGGCTGGGGGGAGAGTAGACATGTTCGCAGCGTCGCTCTTCCCTGAGCGCAGGGTGTTCTCCTGGCGTGTCTCCCTCGACGTCTGCGGTCAGTGTCTCACGGGGTCAGAGAACAGGTCTGTCAGCTCCTGGGGACATGTACTCCTAGGTGTGTGGTTCTTCTTGATGCGGGTGTGAAGGAGCCTGTTCTCAGTGGGTCTCGTTCTGATGGTGTGTGAGGAGCACCTAGAAATGCACCGGATTTTTTTAAAAATTTTTTTATTGTTATGTTAATCACCATACATTACATCATTAGTTCTTGGTGCAGTGTTCCATGATTCATTGTTTGTTCATAACACCCAGTGCTCCATGCAGAACGTGCCCTCCTCAATACCCATCACCAGGATAACCCATCCCCCTCCCCCCCTCCCCTCTAGAACCCTCAGTTTGTTTTTCAGAGTCCATCATCTCTCATGGTTTGTCTCCCCCTCTGACATACTCCCCTTTTCTTCCTCTCCTGTTATCTTCTTCTTTTTCTTTTTTCTTAAAATATGTTGCGTTATTTGTTTCAGAAGTACAGATCTGTGATTCAACAGTCTTGCACAATTCACAGCACTCACGGTAGCACATACCCTCCCCAATGTCTATCACCCAGCCACCCCATCCCTCCCACCCCCAACCACTCCAGTAACACTCAGTTTGTTTCCTGAGATTAAGAATTCCTCATATCAGTGAGGTCATGTGATACATGTCTTTCTCTGATTGACTTATTTCACTCAGCATAACACCCTCCAGTTCCATCCACGTCGTTGCAAATGGCAAGATCTCATTCCTTTTGATGGCTGCATAATATTCCATTGTGTATATATACCACATCTTCTTTATCCATTCATCTGTCGATGGGCATCTTGACTCTTTCCACAGTTTGGCTATTGTGGACATTGCTGCTATAAACATTGGGGTACACGTACCCCTTCAGGTCCCTACATTTGTATCTTTGGGGTAAATACCCAGTAGAATGCACCGGATTTTTGTCTATTGGTTTTGCTCCTTGCCAACTTATCGAATTTATTCGTTCTGTCAACCTTAAACTGAAAGTGCCGGTCGTTTTACCAGCAAAATGGGTTTATTTCGGAAGAGCAGAGACTTGCCCTCCGGGACAAGCCAGCTCCGGCCACATCGCGGACAAGAAAGGAAGGAGAGGAACAGTATGTCGTGGAGGAGGAGGAGGAAGCGGGGAGCGCCGTTCCGAAGGGAAGTCCGCCGGAGAGAAGCAGGCTTCAGGGTGACGGCGGCTCGCCCCGGCGGAGCTGCAGGGAGCGTGGAGTTCTTGGAGAAGAGGACACCTGCGTCTTCCCCTTTGGGGCCTGTGACTGATGGGTGTCTCCTGTGGAGGCTTCCGACCCTGGGTCTGTAACTGATGGTCGTTCCCGTCACTGACCCTGAGTGGTGGGCTCCCCCCTCCAGCTTCCCCTGCTGGCGTCCCCAGTCCACTTTCCTGAGGTGCCCTTCTTGCATTTTCACAGTTCTAACCAGGTTTTGGGGGAGGGTTGTGGAAAATGGGAATTCCAGATCCCACTGCTTCTACTGCACCCAAGACACAGGGGCTGCTGATTTAATCCTCCCACGAGTCTCTTGCTACCACGTGGCCTCCTTCAAGGGAGAGTGGGCTCTCCGCGGTGGGTGAACCGGATCTGGGAGGGCGCGGCCTCCATCACAGTTTGATGCCGTCTCTGTTTCTTTGACCTGGTGCTGACGTGGTGGTTTGAAGAGTAATGGACTCTGCGGTGATTTCAGAGTGCAGTCAACCTGTCACCGCAGCGCAAATACGCTTTATCTCCACACTCAGACCCCCAGCTGTCATCTCCTTACCACATTTACCACTTCACACGGGGTTCTTCAGGGCGTTTTACCCCAAACAGGGACACTGTCCCGCGGAACCACCACATACCCGTAAATGAGGAAATCATTACAGCTTCCACATTATAACGCAGACCACAGGCCCACTTCCACTGCCACCACCTGCCCCACATCTGAAATGTCCTTTTCCATTCAGATCCAGTTTTCTTTTTCTGGAACTGCTCCGAGACTTTCCCGTATTTTCACAACCCTGATGGGTTTAAGGATTTAAGAATGGATTTAGAGCCATTTACAGAGGGCGCTAATCTGAGTGGTATTTTCTGTCTGGCTTCTGTCACTTGGGCTGTTTTCAGTGTCCATCCACGTGGTGACATGCATCAGTCCTTCATCCACTTTTTCACCGTGACTAAACATAAATAACCTTTACCACCTAAAACATTTCAGGTACACAATGCTCTGGCCTTAGCTGAGTTCCCACGGTTGTACCTCATTCTCCAGAACATGTTCATTCTCCCCGAGGGAGACTCTGTGTGCATTAAACACCCAACTCCCCGTGATTTCTCTGGAGAAGGATCTATCCAAGTCCTTTGTCTATTTTAAAATTAGGTGGTCTTTTTTTTGAGGAGTTACAAAAGCTCTTTACATATTCTGGACAACAGACTCTTACTAGATACATCATGTACAAATATTTCCTTCTGGGGGCTGTCTTTTCACTTTCAGGATAGTCACTTCTGATGTACCAAGATTTTTAATTTTTTCCAACATTTGTTTTAATAGTGAGGGAGAGAGAGTGAGCGTGTGAGCGGTCGGGGACAGAGGGAGAGGGAGAGAGACTCTCAAGCAGGCCCTACGCTCATTGTGGAGCCTGACATGGAGCTTGATATCATGACCCTGAGATCATGATCTGAGCCAAAATTAAGTTAGATGCTTAACTGACTGAGCCACCCAGGCGTGCTGAAAAGATTTTTAATTTTGAGGATATTATTTTATCTATTTTTTCTTCCTTTCTTATGCTTTGGTGTCATAGCTAAAAGCATTGCTAAATCCAAGGTTATGAAGATTTATCCCCATTTATTTCTTCTAGAGTTTATAATTTTACCTCTTACATTTAAGCCTTTACTTATTTTGAGCTAACGTTTCTATGTGGAATGACGTTAGGGTCCAGTTTCATTCCTCTGCACATGGATAACCAATTGTCCCCCAATGTAATGTTGTCCACCCTTGTCAAATTTCAGTGGACCATAGAAGAAGGGGTTTATTTCTAGTCTCAGTTAAATCCCACTGATCTGTATGCATACCTTTTTAAAAGGGTATGCAGAACAATAAAAATTGTTATTTTATTTATTTATTTAAACTATTTTTTAATTCAATTAATTAACATATAATGTATTATTTGCTTCAGGGTGAATGCATACCTTTACAACAGGATCACAACGTTTTCTTGACTATTGCTTTTTTATTAGATTTGAACTTT
>NW_027398760.1:0-10016 GCF_003265705.2 Callorhinus ursinus | reverse complement strand
TGATGTAATATATGGTGATTAACATAACATAATAAAATAAAATAAAATAAATCATTATAAAAAATAGAAAAAAACCAAAATAAATCAAGCAAACAAAAAGTATATATTGCCAGATCTAAGTTAAATACTGGAGAGAATTGTTCAGGTAGAAGAAAAACCTAGATGGAACGACTAAAATGATGAAAAGAGGAACTGTGTAGGTAAATCCAATGAATGTTGAGTGATTAAGACAGTAACAGTGCCTTTTGGGTGTTTATAATATATGTGTAAATAAGTCTACAAAAAGAAAAAAGAAAAAAAAGTATCCCAAGAAGATGACCATTTAAAGGTAGTCTGAAATTTCCTGTTGGCACTAATGAGTCATCTGCAGGATAGAAACCCTGCAAGTCCATCCCCCAGAATGAAGGTGTCCTGGCCTGAAGCAATGCTTTCTTTTCCCTCTGTGCCCTTCCTGCCCCACCCTCCACCCTAGAAAACCCTGCATTTTGTACACCTCCTGGGAGCATCTGTCTACTGGGCAGGTGAGATGGTGCCGATTCATGAATCGCTTAATAAAACCAATTAGATGTTCAACTTGAGTTGCTGGAATTTTGTTTTTTAACAAAAGCCAGAGACAAACTAAAGAAGTGGTCCAGATTGAAGTAAAGAGACAAAGGAGGGGTGACATGTAACCTCAATGTGTGAGCGGGGTCCTTCTGCTATAAAGGACATTGTGGGGACAGTTTGGGGAATTGCGGACTCTGATTGTTACTTGGAGTAATGTGTCAGCGTCCACTTCCTGACTTTGTGGGAGAATGTCTTTGTAGGGATTACAGGGGATTATGAAAAATAGCAGGTCAGCATTTACTGTGGGATGTGTCAGTAACATAGTTCTTGGAAGAGACCCTTCTAGAAGGCTGTGATTGTTTTCGGGAGAAGTGGGTCACAAAAGCAGCTTGAGCCTCCACAGATCTCCCCGACCCTTGCCTTAGTCTGACTTGTATTGTTTAATACAACGAGGCAGCACCACACAGTGATTGAGAGATGGGGTGCTCTGAGCTGGAGTTCCTGTGGTTTGAATCCCAGCTTAGTCCAGGGCTGAGTCTAGATCAATCAGTGGCTTTGGGTAAATGAGGAAAAGGTGTCCCCTTTGCATAGCTGGACCCACAGAACTTGGGCCACATTTCAGCACCTGTATGCCCCGTAGCTGAATGCCACTGTGCACAAATTAGCTTGGGCTTTGACGTTGTCTCAGGTCAGGTCCGTAAAAGTAGAGCCTGAGGTGGGGGCTCTGGAGTAAATGGTCTACTGCAAGAGTGCTCTCAGGAGAAAGGATTGGGGGGAGCTGGGTAGGGCAAGAGGACAAGCTGAGCAAAGCTGCGGTGGGGGTAGCCCGATGTCATGGGGAACTCTGGAGCCAGAATTGTATTACAGAGTGGATATCACTGTGAGGCAGGGGCTGGCATTTTGTACCCCATCAGTGGGTCATAGACTGTCCTCCCAACCCCAGGAGGCACAAACTCCTAGGTGAAGTGGACTCAGTTTGGCCAAGAGTGATTCTCCAGAGAGTGGGGCAGCTGTGAGCTCATAAGAGTGACTACTGCCAGCAACTGGGGGATGAGTGAGTATGCTGCCCAGTGACAGGAGTCTGGTACCTTCCTCCTCTACGTGGGACCTTGAGCTAATTAGTTAACACTTCCCGCCTTGGTACTTAGTGCCTCAGGTTGTGTAAAATAGGGGCATAATGCCAGTGCCGATCTGACATGACAATGAAACCAGATGATGTATGTGTGAGGTGTTTAGGACACAGACCTCGGAGCACGCAGCGAGGATGTAATCAATGTCAGCTATTACTTTCATAGCTGTATTATCCTCTGTCCTCAGGAGGCCATGTTCGTTTGGACATTTGGGTTCCATCCCTGTCGGGTCCAGGTTCAGTCTGCCATTTGAGAAAGTAATTGCAGACATCTTTCACAAAGGTTTAACTGTGAAGATGTTAATGTCTCAGCTGATGTTGTCCAGGAATTTTCCAAAGAACAATATAAACATCCCCCTTCTAGAAGTGCCTTTGTCAGATGATAATCAATATGTGAAGCTCACTGAGACAGAGTGGGGAGGTTTCAGCAGGGGGCGCCCTCACGCCCTACCAGCCAGACCAACAGGAAGTGATGGACGTGACCTCCCAGGGACTTGACCTTGCTCTACCTTATTATCCAGCTGGAGGAAGAAGTCACCACAATCCACCACCTCTTCTCCCCAAGAAGAGCTCTGCCAATGAGAAGCCACCACACTTTCTCCCTCCTGGGTTCTCCAATGGACTCCAGTTTGTAACAGCCTTCCCAGCTTCCCCTTCTCTCCTGAAAAACATACCTCCCCTTTGTTCTTCAGACTTGGCTATGGTTGCGGCAGCCTGTTTGTTCCAGATTGCAATTCTCATTTATTCCTGATTAACTCCCTTTCGGCTGGTAAAACAACTGGCAGTTTTTAGTTTTATGGTTCATAGTCATCACAACTAGGAGTGGGCCGTCTTGGGGGCAGGGATACACTGCCGTAAAAGCTCCACTGTGTTCAGATGGGCTCTCTCCAGCCCTGTCTTAGAATTGTTTTTCTGGTGCCAGAGTTCTGCTCAGGGTATCTGGTCCTGTCCAGGCTGTGCAGTGTCCAGGATGCATGAAAAGCTCGGATGAGAGCTGCTTAAATCTTTGGGGGTCAAAGATAGGCAGGACCAGAGAAATGTCGAGTCACAGTTAGCTAATTCAGGGGCTTGTTTCCTCTCCCGTGACAGACCGTTTGAGTGTCTCCAACCCAGACATATGAAGAGAGCTTTCAGGATGACCCCAGCCCCAGCCTGTCTGCAACCACATGAGACTCCAAGCAAGGGCTGGCCATCTGAGTCCAGTCCATTTTTTCATGGGTAAAATAAAAGATTGCCCAATCCTTTTGGGTGGTCTGTCATGCCACATTAAATCATTACGATACCTCTCTTTCACTTCAGTGGAGTCAAAAGAGAGGTAACAATTGGGGTGAACCTGAGGAAGCCATCAGATTTCAGTTGCAGTGAATCAAGGAGGCAACAGTGGGGTTGTGGGTGAGCTCAGAGAAAGGAGTGTTGGTGTCTAAGAATTTGGTGTCCAAGCAGGTGTCTTGGAGTCCCATGGATCAGGACAAAATGGAAGAAGGGAGAGGACTGATTTTATTGAAACCTGTCACATGCTGGACCACCTTGACACCACGGGTTTGTGCCCCTAGCATGCTGTGGCTGTAGGGGTAGCCAACTTTGAAGAGCACCCCAGTGTCTCTCCTCCTGGTGTGTAGTCTCTGCCCCATGAACTGGGCTGGCCTGGGAAGCCAGGAGGATATTGTGGACATGTCGGTGTGTGACTCTGTGGCTGAGTCATAAGAGAAAAAGATGTTTCCACCTTGCCCCTCTTGGTCACTTGACTGGGGGAAGTCAGCTGTTATGTTGTGAGGACAGTTAAGTGGCCACGTGGCATGCACCTGAGACCTCCTGCTACAGTTGGTGCTGACCTGCCAGGTCCACGAGTGAGCTACCTGATGTACCTTCCATCTCAGTCCAGCGTGCAGATTATGACAGCCCCAGGCAATAGCTTGGCCACAGCCTCATGAGAGTAAGGTGAGAGCCACTCAGCCGAGTCACTTCTGAATTGCTCAGCCACAGATTCTGAGATAATAAAATTATTGTTTTATGCCACTGTGTTCTAGGGTACTTTGTTACAGAGTAATACCTAATCCAGAGACAGAGGAGCTGGGCTATCTTGGATGCCACAGCAGGGAACTCAGGAGACTGTCCAGGGGTTGACTGTCAGCTGGGCTTACCAGGCAGGGACGAGGTGGTGGTGGTGGTAGTGGTGGTGGTGTGTCTGTGTCCAGCGGTGTGTGTGTCTAGGTGTGTGTGTGTGTGTGTGGCTTTTTCTGTACAAGGGTGTGTGGGTTTAGATATGTGTTTGAATGTACAGGGGAGGGTATGTGTCTAGAAGTTGAGTGTGTTTGTGTGCACAGGATGTGTGTACATGGGGGCATGTGTGTCTGTGTGTACAGGGGTTTGGGTCCAAGGGAGTGTGTGTGTGGGGTATGTATACACATATGTAGAGAGGTGGGGTCCCAGCAACTGCTCTGTTGGGAGACTGAATATCACTGCCACCACTAGGCTGTGCTGGTTGAGGGGTGGACTCTGCCTGGATCCAAAACCACCTGTGCCAGAAAGAGATGGGGGATCTAGTTATTCAACCCTAAGGGCCTCAGTTTCCCCAACTGTGATGCAGGGTTGATAATAGTGGGCCTGTACATGCCGGTCACAGGAGGGCTAGAGAACACACAGCGGTGACCATACACTCTCAGCAAAGTTGGGGGGATGGTGAGGCTGGGACCCGGGGACCAGTGAGAAAGGCCCAGGTCAGCAGGGGCAATTCCCGGTCCTTATAGAGCCATGAACACAGCCACAAACCATCAAGGACCCTCTGTAGAACCAGGGCAGAGAGCAGGTGTCACTTGTAAGGTCCAGGGCAGAGAGAGGGTCTGAGGCCCACTTTCCCAGCCCAGAAGTCACATCCCCAGACATCCTGAGCTCATTCTGGGTGGAGCAGGGAAAGGGAAATGGTGGGTGAGGATCAGAAAGACTGAACTCAGGGAAGTTCATTACCTAAGCGAGACCAAGAAGTTGTTGTACGATAATAAGAAATCCTCGTCATACAAAAAATGGAAAAACGTTCCATGCTCATGAATTGGAAGAACAAATATTGTGAAGATGTCCATGCTACCTAGAGCAATCTACACAATTAAAGCAATCCCTATCAAAATACCTTCAACTTTTTTCAGTGAAATGGAACAAATAATCCTAAAATTTGTATGGAACCAGAAAAGACCCCTAATAGCCAGAGGAATGTTGAAAAAGCAAAGCAAAGCTGGTGGCATCACAATTCTGGACTTCAAGCTCTATTACAAAGCTATAATCATCAAGACAGTATGGTACTGGCACAAAAACAGACACATAGATCAATGGAACAGAACAGAGAGCCCAGAAATGGACCCTCAACTCTATGGTCAACTAATCTTCTACAAAGCAGGAAAGAATGTCCAATGGAAAAAAGACAGTCTCTTCAACAAATAGTGTTGGGAAAATTGACAGCCACATGCAGAAGAATGAAACTGGACCATTTCCTTACCACAAACAAAAATAGACTCCAAATGGATGAAAGACCTAAATGTGAAACAGGAATCCATCAAAATCCTTGAGGAGAACACAGGCAGCAAGCTCTTCGACCTCAGCCGCAGCAACTTCTTCCTAGACACCTCATCAAAGGCAAGGGGAGCAAGGGCAAAAATGAACTATTGGGACTTCATCAAGATAAAAATCTTTTGCACAGCAAAAGAAACAGTCCACAAAAGCAAAAGACAATCGACAGAATGGGAGAAGATATTTACAAATGACATATCCGATAAAGGCCAAAATCTATAAAGAACTTATCAAACTCAACACCCCAAAGAACAAATAATCCAATCAAGAAATGGGCAGAAGACATGAGCAGACATTTTTCCAAAGAAGACATCCAAATGGCCAACAGACACATGAAAAAGTGCTCAACATCGCTTGGCATCAGGGAAATCCAAAATGTCAATGAGATACCAGCTCACACCAGTCAGAATGGCTAAAATTAACAAGTCAGGAAATGACAGATGTTGGCGGGGATGTGGAGAAAGGGGAACCCTCCTACACTGTTGGTGGGAATGCAAGCTGGTGCAGCCACTCTAGAAAACAGTATGGAGGTTCCTCAAATAGTTGAAAATAGAGCTACCGTATGACCCAGCAATTGCACTACTGGGTATTTACACCAAAGATACAAATGTAGGGATCCGAAGGGGTACGTGCACCCCGATGTTTATAACAGCAATGTTCACAATAGCCAAACTATGGAGAGAGCCAAGATGCCCATCAACAGATGAATGAATAAAGAAGATGTGGTATATATACACAATGGAATATTATGCAGCCATCAGAAAAATGAAATCTTGCCATTTGCAGTGACGTGGATGGAACTAGAGGGTCTTCTGCTGAGCGAAATAAGTCAATCAGAGAAAGACAAGTATCCTATGATCTCACTGATATGAGGAATTTGAGAAACAAGGCAGAGGATCATAGGGGAAGGGGGAATAAATGAAACAAGATGAAACCAGAGAGGAGGACAAACCGTAAGAGACTCTTAATCTCAGGAAACAAACTGAGGGTTGCTGGGCTGGTGGCGGTGGGAGGGATCGGGTGGCTGGGTGATGGACATTGGGGAGGGTAGCTGCTATGGTGAGCGCTGTGAATTGTGTAAGACTGATGAATCACAGACCTGTACCTCTGAAACAAATAATATATTATATGTCAAAGAAGAAGAAGAAGGAGAAGGAGGAGAAGGAGAAGGAGAAGAAGATAGTAGGAAGGGAAAAATGAAGGGGGGGTTCTCCATCCC
Organism: Callorhinus ursinus; assembly: GCF_003265705.2. Lineage (NCBI taxonomy): Eukaryota > Metazoa > Chordata > Mammalia > Carnivora > Otariidae > Callorhinus > Callorhinus ursinus. The sequence goes on along the minus strand of NW_027398760.1, from coordinate 3,564 downwards.
CTCACTTTCAGTCTGGATGTATCTTTAGGTTCTCTTGAGTGTGAGTCTCTTGTAGACAGCATATGGATGGGTCATGTCTTCCTCTCCAATCTGCAACCCTGTGTCATTTCATGGGAGCATTTAGGCCATTCATATTGAGAGTGACTATTGAAAGATATGATTTTCGTGCCACCATGTTGCCTGTGAAGTCCCTCTTTCTACAGATTTGTCTCTGTAAATTTCTGGTCTATATTACTCTTGGGGTCTTTCTTCTTTTATAGAATCTCCCTCAATATTTCTTGCATGGCCAGCTTGGTGGTCACATATATTTTCAGTTTGCCAGTCCTGGAAGCTCCTTTTSTCTCTGTCAATCCTGAATGACAGGCYTGCTGGATAAAGTATCCTTGGCTTCATGTTCTTCTCATTTAGTACCCTGAATATGTCTTGCCAGTCCTTTCTGGCTTGCCAGGTGTCTGTGGACAGGTCTGACATTATTCTGATGTTCCTCCCTCCATATGGAAATCTCTTCCCCCAGCTGCTCTCAGGATAGCTTCCTTGGTTCTAAGATTTGCAAGTTTTACTATGCTATGCTGGGGCATTGGCCTATTCTCATTGATCTTGGGATGGGTCCTCTCTGCCTCTTGGACACGAATGCTTGTTTCCTTCCCCAGATTCGTGTAGTTCTCAGCTATGATTTGCTCCAATGTACCTTCCAGTCCTCTCTCTCTCTCCACCCCCTCAGGGATCCCAATAATTCTGACACTGGAATGTTTCATGGCATCTTTCATCTCTCTTAGTCTGATCTCATGGGCTTTTAGCTGTTTATCCCAGGCCTCCGCAACTTCCTTCTTTTCTCACATCTTATCTTCTAGCTCACTAATTCATTCTTCTGCCTCATTTACCCTGGCTGTCAGGGTCTCCAGTTTAGACTGCATCTCATTCATAGCAGAAGTCAGCTGAGTGCAGAGCTTGACCCAGGGCTCAATCCTATGACCCTGAGATCATGATTGAGCTGAAACCAAGAGTCAGACACTCAACTGACGTGCCACCCAGGTGCCCGCAAGAGGCCTTTCTGCAGTGATGCAAATGTTCTGTATCTGTGTTGTGCAATGTGGTTGCCTCCAGCCACATGAGACTATTGCACACTTGAAATGTGGCTGGTGTGGCTGAGGGATTGCATTTCTAATTTTATCTATTTTTAATAAATGTGTATTTAAATATAACTTGCCACATGTGTGTCCAGGGGCTGTATATTGGACAGTGCAGTGTATTGGCTTTTCACTCTGGGGACTGTTGTTCTTTAGTCCTGGGAAATTTTTTTGTATTTTTTCTCTCAGTTTTAAGTTTTTGTTTGTTTGTTTCTTTTTTTCTTTTCTTTTCTTTTTTTTTTTTTTGAGAGAGAGCACACATGCGAGTGGTGGGGGAGGGCCAGAGGGAGGGAGAGAGAGAATCCAAAGCAGGGTCCATGCGCAGTGTGGAGCCTGATGCAGGGCTCAATCTCAAAACCCTGAGATCATGACCTGAGCCAAAATCAAGTGTGACAGTTAACCAACCAAGTCACCCAGGCACCCCATGTGTCTCATTTTTTTCTATTCTCTCTTTGGAGACCCTGTTGGTCAAATGATGGAACTCCTGGAATTATTCTCTAGTTTTCCCCTTCCCATTGTTTTTTGTAGCAAATTACCAATATATATTGATATATATATATATCAAGATATATATATATATAGAGAGAGAGAGAGTGTGAGAGAGAGAGAGAGGTTGTAAATGGTCAGAGACTTCATGTCCCTATTTATTTATTTATTGGTTTATTTATTTAGTTTTTTTAATTATGTTTAGTTAGCCAGCATATAGTACATCGTAAGTTTTTGATGTAGTGTTCAGTGATTGATTAGTTGCATATAACACCCACTGCTCATCATAACACATGCCCTCCTTAATACCCATCACCCGGTTATCCCATCCCCCATCTGCCTCCCTTCTGTAACCCTCATTTTTTTTCCTACAGTCCAGAGTCTCTCATGGTTTGTCTTCCTCTCTGATTTCTTCCCATTCAGTTTTCCCTCCCTTCCCCTGTGGTCCTCCATGCTATTGCTAATGTTCCACATATGAGTGAAACCATATGATAAATGTATTTCTCTGCTTCACTTATTTCACTTAGCATAATCACCTCCAGTTCCATCCACATCAAAGCAAATGATGGGTATTCATCCTTTCTGATGGCCGAGTAATATTCCATTGTATATATGGACCACATTTTCTGTATCCATTCATCTGTTGAAGGTCATCTTGGTTTCTTTCACAGTTTGGCTATTGTGGACATTGCTGCTATGAACATTGGGGTGCATGTGCCCCTTCTTTTCAGTACATCTGTATCTTTGGGGTAAAGTTCTAGTAGTGGAATTTCTGTGTTGTAGGGTAGCTCTACTTTTAACATCTTGAGGAACCTCCATATGTGTTCCAGAGTGGCTGTACCAACTTGCATTCCCAGCAAAAGTGTAAGAGGGTTTTTTCTTTAAAATTTTCATATTTTATCCCTTATTGTTTTAATATTGACTTTTAAAAGTATTATATTCAAATAAAGTATATCGTTTATATGATTACTGAGATTTTGGCAATTTTGCCCTCAAGTGAAACGCTTCACTCTCCTTTCTTATCGCGGCTCTGCCTAGAAATCCTAACTGAATTTTATAAAAACACTGTATTGGTCAAGAGAGAATGAGCTCTCCTTACTCCTGTGGTTGGTTCTTTTGGGTTTTAGCAATTATTGACCCACAAGGTACTCTACTTAGGGAACCGTTTAGAGACAATCTCTGCCCACTAGGTGGAGGAGGACAAGTGGATTCTCATCCTATGGGTGGTTTAAGTCCTAGGGGAGTGGGAAGAAGTGAGGTGTCATGGTCCTGCTCCCTGCCATTTACACAGCTGGACAGACATGGCAGGCTCCAATTAGAATCCATGATGAAGTCTCTGATCATGTACAACCTTAGTGGCTCCTCATAGAGCAGGAGGGAGAAAGAGCCATTTAAGCATAATAAATAAGAAGAAAAAAAGTAGGCAGTCCACATCCAGCAAACTCCAAACCTTTACATGTGTTTGAACTAAAACTTGAACTTATGTCTCCTCCTCTTGCTAAAAGAAACTACATTGCATCATTTGGGGTTACTCTATAACTCTTGTCCTCTCTCAGCCGCCAGTTGAACTGTTTATGACTTCATATTGAGCGAACATTTCTAAAGGGCTTGTGAGGGTCAGGTATCTGGCTGGGCAAAGTCACCAGATATACCAAAACCATTACTTTAGAGTAGATTGTTTAAAAAGATTTTATTTGAGAGAGAGAGAGAGAGAGCACAAGTGGGATGAGGGCAGAGGGAGAAGCAGACTCCCTGCTGAGCAGAGAGCCTGATGCAGGGCTCCATCCCAGGACTCAATCCCGGGATTCTGGAATCATGACCTGAGCCAAAGGCAGAGGCTTAGCCGACTGAGCCACCCAAGCGCCCCTATAGCAGGTCTTGATTTATAGCTCCATGGTTGTGTGGTTATTTGTTTAGTGTGTCTCATCCCTTTAGAGTGTCAGGTTCATAA
>NW_027398759.1:0-10045 GCF_003265705.2 Callorhinus ursinus | reverse complement strand
GCTACACAACTGCAATCATTCTCGAAATTTATTCAGCTTTCTTTAAATGTTTCCCTCCACGACTTTGCTGAATTTTAAATATTTCTGAATAATATCTTTTATATAATTGAAAAGGTAAAAAACTAAAGTCTAAGTTGCCCTGATGTATTACTTATAACCTAGCTTTTATCTGCTGTTCATTATATCCTTGGGAAGAGAGTAGGAGAAATGGCATCTAGCTATTTGACCACTGATAAAACTGAGACAAAATGAAGACACTTGCCTAAAATCCATTGTTAATAAGAAAGGAGGCAAGGTTTAGAGCTTGGGACCACCACACAAAGGGCTATGGGCTCCTTCTGTGATCTTGGGTAATTAATCTTTCTTATTATTTTCACTTGTTGAGAACTCACTATGTCATAGGCAATATGACTATATTATCTCATTGAAAACAACCCTCCGGGATAAGTATCATTGCCTCGTTTCATAAGTAAGAAAGCTGATTCTTAAAGAGATGAAATAACCTGCCCAAATCACATAGGCAATAAGTACAGATTTGAACCCAGGTCCCTGTGAACTCCAAAATCCATTTACTAACCATGCACAATTCTACACCATTCTATATAAAATAAAAGGCTTGAACTAGAATGCTAATATTTGAGATTCCATGGATTTCTAACAAGCTAATTTTTATATGGTTTCCATTATGCCCTGGTGCTCTAAGTTCACAGATATCAAATTTTTTAAAAAGATTTATTTATTTATTTATTTATTTGAGATAGAGTGAGTGAGTGAGCAGGGGGAGGGGCAGAGGGAGAGGGAGAGAATCCTCAAGCGAACTCCCCAGTGAGTGTGGAACCCCATGTGGGGCTCCATCCCAGGACCCTGAGATCCTGACCTGAGCCAAAATACAGAGTTGGCTGCTTAACCGATTAAGCCACCCAAGCACCCTCACAGGTATCAATTTGATTAACTTTGTGACACTTAGTAAAAGATAGGTGAATATTCCATGCTGTTATTTCTTTTATTAAAACCCCTTTCCTTCTCCCAAATCCAGTGATAGTAATAAAAAGTTAACAAAATAACATTTCCAACAACTTGTAGAATTTATTAATTTCTACCCCTTTCTCTGTTTTTAAAGTCAAGTTTTTCAATGAGATAAATTTTATTTCATTGTAGCTACCAGAAAACAATTTTGTTTCAATAGATTCCTTGAAATATACAACATAAGGCAAAATATTTGTCCTATGAAAAGATCCATTTTATTACTATGAAATTTAATTAGTTCCAATATTGTTAGTAACTACATAAAATGTCAAATACATATAAAATGTATGCTCTTTTTTGATTAACTGGTTATCTTGTATCTTGTAGTATCTTAAAAATTAAACTATTTGTCATGTTTGAAGAAGACTACAAGCCAACTATACACATATAACAATAACGTGCTAGAATTAGCTTTTCTAAGTGTCAGGAGACTTCCGTACATGAAGATATGTTACTTTCAGTTAATTCCTGGCTCTTAGTCACCAGAATTACTCAACTGTAAATGAAATCTTAGAAGCTGCCTTGGTTTGGCATGTATAAGATGTCAAATGCAGTCTGCTAGAACCTAACAGGAAATATTCATCACCAAAGAAAATATAAAGAGGACAGCATTAATTTTTCAGAGATGGCTGAATGCTGAACCACGCTGCTACTTCAATCAAGCGGAAGGCATGCAGTTAGAAGACTAAGGTTGAAATATGAATGCACACCATTATCTTGTGACTAACCTCAGAGAAATGGCTTCTTCATGGCATGCATGGAAGTTATGCTCATTCACAGGATTTGCAGTAACAGTCACAGTATTCCAACAGAAATACAATGATAACAGCTACAACAACCACAAAGCATTATCAACTAAATTTAAACATAGAGCAATCTGAGTCCCAGTTCTCCACAGCAGGGAATAATGGCTTCCATCAGTGGTGAGCTTAAAGAGATCTGAAGGTAGGTTTGTTCATTAAATTATTCACAGAGCTTTCAATAGTCATCTTTCCTCTTGACTACTTTTTTAAACAATTACCTCATATTTAACAAAATTATCTGTTAACCTTCATCTCAATAGGAGAGAAAACAGTTAAACACAGAAAGATATATGAGGTAGACCCTTGGCACTGGAAAGCAGGCCTTCATCCATTCTTTCTTTCAGAATAGAAGCCCTTCCTGTGGGCCAACCACAGCTGCACATGGGCCCTGCCCTCATGGAGCTAGCAATCTAGCAAGGAAGCTGGAACTGAGCATGCTCCTGCAGAGATGACAAAGTAGAGAATGGGAGCCCTGGGAGAGTGCAACACCTAACCTGGTCTGGGTGTGGAGGTGGCAGTCAGAGGGTGGCTGAGGATATGAGAGCAAGCCCCAAAAGAGGAGTAGGAGTTGGCCAGTTAAAGACTGGAACAAGAGATGCCCTTCAACAGATGAATGGATAAAGATGTGGTCCATATATACAATGAAATATTACTCAGCCATCAGAAAGGATGACTACCCATCATTTGCATTGACATGGATGGAACTAGAGGGGATTATGCTAAGTGAAATAAGTCAAGCAGAGAAACACAATTACCATATGGTTTCACTCATATGTGGAACATAAGGAACAGGGCAGAGGACCACAAGGGAAAGGAGTAAAAACTGAATGGGAAGAAATCAGAGAGTGAGGCAAATCATGAGAGACTCTGGACTCCAGGAACCAAACTGAGGGTTACAGAAGGGGGGGAGTGGGGGGGATGAGGTAACCAGGTGATGGGTATTAAGGAGGGCGTGTGTGGGGATGAGCACTGGGTGTTATATACAACTAATGAATCGTTGAACACTACAACAAAAACTAATGATGTACTATATGCTGGCTAACCGAATGTCAAAAAAAAAAAAAAAGACTGGAGCAGTAGCAGTCCAGGCAGGAGCAACAGTATGGGCAAGAGTTCTGAGAAGAGAATTTGAGACCTTTTCAAGGAAATGAGACGTATGAATGGAGCATAAAGATCTAATATGCCACTGTCCTTCAGCTTATGTCAAATCTTACCCAAGGCCTGTAACCCACATTAGGATTGTAGACTTTCTTCCATAGGCAATTGAAGGGTCTTCAGCAACAGACTGACCTGATCACATTTGCATTAAAAAGATCACTCACTATAGAGAATGGATCTGAGTTCTGGATGAGAGGCTACTACATAGTCCAAGCAAGAACTGAGGATGGCTTGAACTAGAGGGATTTCCTAAAACTATCAGATCACATCATTCCCCTTCTCAAAGCCCTTCCATGCTTCCCACCACCATTACACTAAAAGCCAAGTTCCAGATTTATGTACAACTTCATCTCTTACCTTCTCAGCTTCATCCATTAGGCTTCAGTCACACTGGCCTGATTTCAGCCCCTTGAATGGGTCAAAATGTATTCCCAACTCAGGCCTTTGTATTTGCTATTCCTTTGCCTACAGCCTTCTTCTTCCAGATGTTTACTAACAAGGTCCCATTCATTCAATAGACATTTATTAAACACCTACCAAATGCTAGTTCTCTTCTAGGCAAGGTTATACTTCTTGACAACTCTGGCTAATGTAGCCTTTTTTTTTTTTAAGATTTTATTTTTAAGTAATCTCCACACCCAACATGGGGCTCAAACTCACAACTCCAAGATCAAGAGTTGCCTGCTTCACCAACTGAGCCAGCCAGATAACCTGCTAATGTGGCACTTCTTATTCCAAATCCCACTTGCCCTATTTTATTTATAGCACTTGTCATCAACTCAAATTATGTGTTATTAAAGAGAATTTGTTTTCATGAATTGGAAGAGGTCACGGGGTATTAAGAACAGAAGCATTCTAGCTTTATCAGAATGTCAGCATCCTGGGCCCATGGGTGGTGGCACCACTAACACCCTGGCCATAGACTGAGCCAGGCACTAGAGGTGCAACAATGTACAAGGGTGAACAAGTCAGACACAGACCTTCTCTTAGCAAGCTTCCTAAGTCTGGACATTAAACTAGTAATTTTAAGATAATATACTATGAGCTGATATAGGAAATAAAAGTACTATCACTGGAAGCAAAGATAAAAATGGGGGTGGGGCAAAAGAAAGAGCAACATGTAGAATGACCAAAAGGTGGGACAGCATTAGTCTGAGGATCTGAAAGAAGTCTAGTGTAGCTGCAGCCAAGAGTGTGAACATATAGGAAAGAAGGGAAGGAAGGAACAGGAAAAGACAAAGATGAAGGCTGAAAAATTATCAGGGAGCAGATCTAAGAAGGCTTTCTAAAACAAATTAAAAATGGTAGTCTTGGGGTGCCTGGGTGGCTCACTTGGTTAAGCAACTGCCTCTGGCTCGGGTCGTGATCCCGGGGTCCTGGGATCGAGCCCCACATCGGGCTCTCTGCTCAGCGGCGAGTCTGCTTCTCCCTCTCCGGAGTTCTGTGATTTCTCGCTTTCACTCTCAAATAAATAAATAAAATCTTTAAAAAAAAAATGGTAGTCTTTACCCAGAGCGCAATGGAGAGCCATTAAAGGATTTTTACCAGGGGAGGGTTAGAATCAGAGGTAATACTACTTACACTGCTGAATAAGAATATATGTATGTATGTGTGTGTATGTATGTATACACATATGTGTGTATGTATATATGTATGTATGTATATAGATATATGTCTGTGTGTGTACATATATATATATATATATAGTGCCAGTCATAAAAATAACCCCAAATGTACTCTAAGTATGAAGATAAAATATAATTTTAATGGAAATATAATTCATCCATTTCTTCTTATTAGAGGTTCTTAACATTGGGTTCCGTTCATTTTGTAACAAGTATGAGTTCCTACTATGCACAGGCCCTATTCTTGGGTAACAGGATACAGCAGTGAACAGACAGACACGAAGCCACTGTCCTCATGTCATTCCTGCTCTGGACTTTATTTTCTGAACACAGCACATGGAAATCACAAAGGAAAAGGAATTCAAATCAAAGGTCTGTTAGAAATCACCCAGCATGCTTCACTTTTACAGAGAAGGAAACTGTGACTATGAGACATTAAGTACATTGTTCAAGGTCCTGAAGTGTGGGTGGAAAAGCAGTTATGCCACAATAGTGACTAGAAAATAAAAACTGCACAGAAGCTGCTCAAGGACACCAAAAACAATCACATCAACAGAAACAGTCTCTCATGGTTTAACAACTGAAAGGAGGAGACTATTTTAATGAGTCTTTGTATCTGCTGTTACATTTGTTAAAGAATATTCTCATAACTACCAAACACATTATTGAAAAGATAACTTCAAAAATGTTTAACTCAAATATCACCTTGGAGTACATTTGGGGGGCAAAGCAAAGTAGAAGAGAAAGAACATGAACCCTGATGCAGCTCACACTTGGAGCAAGTCACTGGTATCTACCCCTCAAGTCTCATTGATACCATGTATCTCTTATGCTACAGAAAAGTGATTTTCATTATTCACTCAACAAGAATAAAGCACTATACAAATTTAGTTTTTATTGTTCTGAGGAAAAAGCCCTCATTTTAAAAGCATGAATAAATGTATTGTCTCTTATAAATTTTTCATTAACATTATAATCTTGTTGTGACTTATATACTTTCGGTTTGGTATTCAAAAACAACAAATGTCCTAAAAAATGCATGTTCCTTCTGTATCAATATCAATATATTGATATTGATACAGAATATCAATATTCTGTTATTGATATAGATATCAATCCACTATCTAGAGGGATTTCCTAAATCCCTCAATGTATCAATCCACAGCTAATAGAAAATGATCCCAGATCCTGGTGCCCCAGAAAACAGTATTTAAACACCAATGTCAAAAATAAATAAATAGGGGAGCCTAGGTGGCTCGGTTGGGAAGCGTCTGCCTTGGGCCAGGTCATGATCCCAGGGTCCTGGGTTGGAGCCCTGCATGGGGCTCCCTGTGCATCGGGGAGCCTGCTTCTCCCTCTCTCTCTGCCCCTCCCCCTGCTCATTCTCTCTCTCAAATAAATAAAATCTTTAAAATAAATAAGTGAAGACCATAATAGAAGGGGGGTGGGGGAAGAATGGACCAGAACATATAGACTGTTTAACTATCATATAAAATAAGAGAGGGTAATTGAACTTCATTTCAGTGCAGATAAACATTTTTTATTCGCATCTGTATCAGCTCATTACTGATTATACAATGATCAACATAAACTTATTCAAAATTTCTTTATAGTGAACAATAAAGCACAGGGAAGACTTTTTCATATGGATTCCTAATGCATAAATAGATTAACTCAACATGAGGATTTTATTTATTTTTATTTCTTTTAATAATTTTTTAAAGATTTATTTATTTATTTATTTATTTATTTATTTATTTATTTATTTATTTATTGAGAGAGAGAGAGAGAGAGAGAGAGAGGAAGTGGGGAGAGGGCTAAAGGGAGAGGGAGACAGAATCTCAAGCAGACTCCGCATTGAGTGCCAAGCCCCACACAGAATTTGATGCCACCACCCCGACATCATGACCTGAGCTGAAATCAAGAGTTGGATGCTTAACCAACTGAGCCACCCAGGTGCCCCTCACTATGAGGATTTTAAATTACTAACACAATTAGATTACTTAACAACCAAATACGTATCCCCTCTATGCACATTTTTCTGACTGTGGGGATATAACTCAAGTTCCTGTAGGTAACTTTCATGACACATTCCACAGGCCAGCACTTGGCTCCACTGGGGAAGTCTACTTTGGACTGGACCACATTTGTGTGTATTGACTTGAATTCAAAACTTGGAAAGCTAAAGATAGTTCATGTGGCAAGAAACTCTAAGATAAAGAGTTAGTGACAGTTTTATAGATGCTTTTAGAAACAAACTCATCTGGTCACTTTATCTCTTCCCTCACTCCACTCCATGAAGAAGGCACATTTCAAAATCAGCATACCCTTTTATTCTATTATTATACAGTGATTCTGGAATTTATTACTCTATTCACCATGACCAACAGCATTTTATCTATACATACATAGGTGTGAAGTTTCAAAGACACTAAGTTGGGAAAACTTGATTTGTTAATATTATTATAGTCATATTTTATTCTTCATTGGTTTTGAGTTGTGGCTCAGGTGGAATATGAATTTATGTAGCTTGTATTATTTACCATCTTAACTCCCATGTAATTCCCATCTCCCTTGACACCTTAGAAATACAGAACAGTGCTGAAGTGTTAATAGGGATGTAACTCTGAGGAGAGCAGGAAATATAATAGTTCTTTTCATAGGAGGGGTTTACTGGTTACCATCTGTTTAGGGGTAGAAAAGAGGACTTATTTTAAAGTTGCATTTGCACTGCAAGCACATTATTTTAACTTATAAGGATGAGGTAGTTTCTCATAAAGCTAAATTATTTGACTTAGTGTTTCCAATATTGTAGGATAAATAATCGTGTGTGTGTGTGTGTGTGTGTGTGTGTGTGTGTGTGTGTGTTGTATGGCAAAACTAGAGGACCCCACTTGACTAATAAAGAGCAGGAAGCTCTATGTTGTTTAATTTCTCCGTTCCATGAAATCCAAAAATCTGGGAACCACTTCACAAAGCTCCATACCTAAAGAACAGAGTAAAAAGGAATCTTCAGGTTTTCTTCTAGATTTTGGCAGCCAAAATTGCCCTGTTAGAAAAGGAGGTAGGAATTCAGGAATCCCTTCAAAATGAAGGGATTACATGTATAGATGTCTGGAACATACCCCAAAAGGAACAGGATCATGGAAATAATGCAGCCAAGAAATACTAATAGATGCTAAAGCCATTGGGTTAAAGTTTGATGAAGAAAAGCATATTTACATAACCTCAAAATGTCTCCTTTAATTAAGTGAACAAAGTTATCACCATGAGTGGTCAAGGTTAAATTGTGTGCCACCTGATAGGATGCAATGAAGAGAACACAGATTCACTGGTTTGATATTCTTGCCAAAAATGTATAATCTGAATCTAATCATGAGGAAACAAGAGGCAGATCTGAATTGAAGGGCATTCTACAAGATAACTGGCCTGTACTCTTCCAAAGTATTAAGGTCATAAATGTTAAGGAAAGATGGAGGAACTGTCATAGATTAAAAGAGACTAAAGAGACATAGCAAATAAATGGAATGTGTGATTCTACCACTATCCCTTTGTTTTTGTAAAGGATATGGAGATAAGTGGCAAAACTTGTGTATCAGATAGTAGTAGTGTACCAGTGTTAATTTCATGATTATGATACACTGCAGAATATCTCTTTGAAAGATACACATGCTAAAGTATTTGGAAATGATGGGCATAGGCAAATTATTCTCAAATGGTTCAAGGAGGAAAAATGTTTCTTTTACTATTCTTGCTAATTTTTTGGATGCTTGAAATTAAAAAAATTGAAGAAGGGGTATCAATCAATTCAAAGAAAGAGGTCAAGCAGCTTTAAAAATTCAGTATATGAATATGGTGACCTCCAATTAACAACGTTTGGAAACACAGTTCTAGGTAAATGCAAGGAGAAAACTCAGTAATACCAAGCACAAAAATGCTCACAACCCTTTTTGTAAGTTAAAAATTGTGCCAGGAGCTGCTGAAACAATTTAAATTCAAAATACTCAGAGCAGTCTTTGTATCAAATGTAGGCTCTGAGGACTGTGGCTTTTTTCATTTGACACCTAACATTTTTTTTTAATTTTATTTTATTATGTTATGTTAGTCACCATACAATACATCATTAGTTTTTGATGTAGTGACCCACAATTCATTGTTTTCATATAACACCCGGTGCTCCATGCAGTACGTGCCCTCCTTAATACCCATCACCGGGCTAATCCATCCCCCCATGCCCCTCCCCTCTAGAACCCTGTTTGTTTCTCAGAGTCCACAGTCTCTCATGGTTCATCTCTCCCTCCGATTTCCGCCCCCCCATTTTCCCCTTCCTTCTCCTAATGTCCTCCCTGCTATTCCTTATGTTCCACAAATAAGTGAAACCATATGATAATTGACTTCCTCTGCTTGACTTATTACACTTAGCATAATCTCCTCCAGTCCCATCCATGTTGATGTAAAAGTTGGGTATTCATCCTTTTTGATGGCTGAGTAATATTCCATTGTATATATGGACCACATCTTCTTTATCCATTCGTCTGTTGAAGGGCATCTCAGCTCTTTCCACAGTTTGGCTATTGCAGACATTGCTGCTATGAACATTGGGGTGCATATGGCCCTTCTTTTCACTACATCTGTGTCTTTGGGATAAATACCCAGTAGTGCAATTCCTGGGTCATAGGGTAGCTCTGTTTCTAATTTTTTGACGAACCTCCACACTGTTTTCCAAAGTGGCTGTACCAATTTGCATTCCCACCAACAGTGTAAGAGGGTTCCCCTTTCTCCACAACCTCTCCAACATTTGCTGTTTATTTCCGTGTCCATTTTTGCCATTCTAACTGGTGTAAGGTGGTATCTCAATGTCATTTTGATTTGAATTTCCCTGATGGCTAATGATGATGAACCCACATCTTTTCATGTGTCTGTTAGTCATTTGTGTGTCTTCTTTGGAGAAGTGTCTGTTCATGTCTTCTGCCCATTTTTTGATTTATTTGTTTTTTGGGTGTTGAGTTATAGATCTTGGATACCATCCCTTCATCTGTAGTGTCATTTGCAAATATCTTCTCCCATTCTGTGGGTGGCCTCTTTATTTTGTTGACTGTTTCCTTTGCTGTGCAAAAGATTTTTATCTTGATAAAGTCCCAAAAGTTCATATTTGTTTTTGTTTCACTAACCTTTGGAGATGTGTCTTGAAAGAAGTTGCTGTGGCCAATGTCAAAGAGGTTACTGCCTATGTTCCCATCTAGGATTTGATGGAATCCTGTCTCACACTGAACTAGGTTACAAGTAATACATCAGGGCAATTTAGACTTTAGTGTTTCCCTTTTCAATTATATAAAAGATATTATTCAGAAAGATTTAAAATTCAGCAAAGTCATGGAGGAAAATGTTTAAAGAAAGCTGAATAAATTTCGAGAATGATTGCAGTTGTGTAGC
>NW_027398758.1:0-10057 GCF_003265705.2 Callorhinus ursinus | reverse complement strand
ATACCCAGTAGTGCAATTGCTGGATCATATGGTAGCTCTATTTTCAACTGTTTGAGGAACCTCCATACTGTTTTCCAGAGTACACCTGTACCTTTCAGACACACTCCTACATGCTCCAAAGGTGACTGGATTCCCTCTAGACTGACCTAATGAACAAATGTCATTTTAGCATCTCCCTTTCACATCAACCTGAAATGTCCTTTTCCTCTCTTTTATGGTGGCTTCTCTGTTTCTTGTATCTTAAGTCTTCCATTTCTTTGTTTTCTTTTTTGCTTGGGGGAGCAAGATCCTCCAGTGGTTTCCCAAGGAAGCAAACAAGGTAGACGCATTTTGTATCCTCAACCCCAACCTCTTCAGATATGCCTGGTGACATTCAGTTAAAGTTGCTCTGATTCACTTTCTTCAGAATTAATCCTCTCTTTTCTTTGAGAAGGTACAGGTATTCACTAATATGAGATGAATGAAAAAGGAATCTGAATCTTCCTGCTTTCAGTGTACATTTATCTCCACTTCCAAAATTTCCTATGGCTACCAATTTCTGAGTCTTCCAAAAATTTGGCCTTAGTCAGGTTGTTTTTGGTATTTTTACTGCTTTAGACTTGATCTTCCTTTAAAAACAAGTTCTCTAAGTCGGTTACCATGGTTTTCTTGGATGTAATTTCTGTTGGTTTGCAAAGCCAGGCATTTTGGAAGCTCATCTCTCCTGTGCAGGATCTGGGGGTTGGTGTGCCTGATATGAAGCACAGACCACTCCCTTCTCAGGAAAAATTTCTGTATTTTTGAGATCTCGATTGATTGTTTTGGGGGGGTAGTGGTTGGTGACACTGTGTTTTTGCTTCTCCCACCTGTTTTCTTGCTGCCTTTAATCCTTTGGTGTGAAGGCAGTGTTCATTCAGTTTTCGGGTGTTTGTCAGAGGAGATTATTCCGCATGTAATTGTAAATTTACTGTGTCCATGGGAGGAAGTAAGTTCAGGATCTTCCTATCTTGCCATCTCAGAACTTATCCCTCCTATGTGGTATGTTCTTAATTATTTTGTTTTGAGATTGAAAAAAGACTTTGAAACCGCCCACATCATCTATTTGGCTAAATCATGTGTGATATACACATTTCTATTTTCTAGAAACGTGTATATCAACAATGCCATTCATCAAGGAATTAATGGGAAGAAATAGCACAACTCTTCATTTTGTTGTATTAATGTAGTGGTGATGGTATTGTCTTTGATACAATTCTTTATTTTAATGGAATTTTGGTTATTCTCCAGAGGTTTCAAAATTCTCTTCAGATTCACAATAACTCACTAGTTGATGATGCCAACTACTTTTATTATACGATTCAGAATAACATATTGCTACAAGAACTGTTCTATTAATACAGAACACATTACCTAAAGCTTGGGTAATTTGGGCTCAGGAGTTCTTTGTCATCCTTACAGTTGAGTGTTGCATTCACTGAAATAACACATTAAATTTGTGTGTTCTTAGCACCTGGCTTAATTGAAAGTCATGGCAATGATAGCACTATAACTGGCCCAAATAATAAACTATAGACAATCACTGTGCAGTAAAGATGTCAAAGACATGCTTTTATGGAGCCAAAGGCAGTAACAGAGCCTTTTATTTGAATCAAAGGTGGGGGCGGAATTGGAATTTATTTCCCAATATTAAGTTGCAGATTGATAGTGTGGTAGTCTGATTTTTAAACTTTCAATTAACATCGATGTGCTTTAATTACACATCAAAGGAAAACATGAAGAAGCTGTTATGTATTTGTTTCTTAATATGCCACATCAACTTTGGTTAAAAAAACAAACAAGGGGCCACAGAGACATATTTAAAACAGAAGAATTGGTGGAGATAATACAAATACAAATAATCCAAAGCACAAGGATGATTTGAATCTCTTAATGATGAGTTTATAACTGAAATTAGAGGCAAGAAGCAAATGATTCGGGACCCTAGTAAGAATCTAGGAACTGTAAGTCGTTTATTAAAAAGAAGACCTACTCCTGGCAAAGATTCCCTGGATGACTCTGAATTTACATTGAAAATAATTCCAAACACTCTCATCACCTGGAAAAATTGGTACTCGTGTGATTCTAGAATTTTTCACCAAGCTCTAATTGGGCTCTAGTTTCAAATAGATGGCATTCCAATGTAACTGAAATAGAGACACATGTTTTTATTTTCAACCAAATTGGAGTGTTTTTTAAGGTAAAATTACACAATACCAGAATTATTGTCTATGCTGATTTGTCCATAATTTGTCTGATGTTCTCAGATGGATCACTGTTTCATGGGAAGGAAACAATTTCAGTATTATGACAAAGCCTGCTATTAGGGATTATAAAAGAAAACAATGTTTTGATACCATAAAGTATTGAATCACAAATTCATATTAACAAAATTAAAATTTTTTAAAATAAGCAGAAAATATGTAATTGCGTTTGATAAATTTAGACTTATTACCTTTGCACTTTCAGCTAAAAATCTTTATTTTAAAATGTTACACCCTGTATTAGTCAGTGTTTGCCAAAGAAACAGAACCAATAGGGTATGCATAGAGAGAGCTTTAGAGATAAGAGGAGACTCCACATAAGAATTGGCTCACAGGGTTATGGAGACCAAGAAGTCCCATGATCTGTCAACCGCAAGTTGAAAAACCAGGAAAGCTGGTGGGGTAATTCAGTCCAAGTTCTGAAGGCCTGAGAATCTAGGGGCTGATGGTATAGGTTTTATCTTATTTTCTTTTATTTAAATTCAATTAATTAACATATAATGTATTATTGGTTTCAGAGGTAGAGGTCAGTGATTCATCAATCTTATATAATAGCCAGTGCTTATTACATCACACACCCTCCTTAATATCCATCACCCAGTTACCCCATCTCTCCATCTCTCTCCCCTCCAGCAACCCTCAGTTTGTTTCCCATGATTAAGAGTCTCTTATGGTTTGTCTCCCTCTCCGATTTCATCTTGTTTTATGTTTCGTTTTCTAAAGGAATCAAACAAAATACATTAAAGTGGTTTTAAACATCTGCAGGGACAAGTGATAAGATCTACAACAGTTAGATATGGAGAATGGAACAGATGCAAAGAAAAAAAAAGAAATTTGGAAAGATGAGTCTTGCATCAGATATTAGAATTTCAGATGCAAATAAAAGAAACCCAAATGCAATTGGATTAAACTCCAATAAAATAGTGGGTTCAATAATAAGAGCCAAGAGAAGTACAGTGACTTTTTCTTTCCCTGTTTGTAAAATGAAAGATTAAGACCGGTGATATCTAAGTTTTATTCTAGCACTTAAAATGTCATTTTGTGAGCTGCTTTGGGGGACCAAAATATACAACTACTGTGAAATTTATTTTTTAATTCTATTATTTTAGAAAATAAACTGCAAAGTTTAAAAGCAAATACTTAAATAATTTCAAGTAAACAAGTAAATCAAACAAAATTTAATTATAAGAAATCATATGTATTAAACACTTATACTCTACCATGAATTTGTTTGTGAAAATTCCCAACTTTTACAAATTGAAAAACAATTAGGAAATCAGAAGAGAATACTTTAAAACTTATATTTCAATAGATGGAATAAGGTAAAAATCATTGATTTTAAAATTAGATAAATAAAGGCATAAATCCCAATTCTGTCAGATTTTAGCTGGATTTTTTAGGATTAATATGTTTACAACTGACAGAAATCCAATTAATCTATCTTAAGTAAGAATGCAGAATTAAAGAAAATCTGGAGTACATCTGGCTCTGAGCACAGCCAGATCCCAGAAACATAAACAATATATTTAGGAAGAGTGAACATACAATCCATTATTAAGACCTGTTTCAGAGTGCGAGAAGGTTCCTAAAATTAATTTAAAAAGCATTAAAATTGATTTGCAACAAAAGAAAAGTTCCCAGGCCCAATCAGGATATAAGGTCAATCTATTCTGAGGCATGTGCTCTCTCTCTCTCTCTTTTTCTTTTTTTTTTCCTATCTGAGTGACTTGAGAGGTTGGGCTTTAATGTTTAAAGACACTTTTGGAATGTTAGGTAGGATTGCTTCCAGCAGTCATAGATAGCTTCATAGTTTTTTAATTTAGCAGTCCCTGTGGGAAGATGGCTTTTCTCTTCTATTATCTGCATATCAGTTCCAGAGAATACTTTGCTCTTCTTGGTTTATATGCCTATGAAACTAATCTATGTTATCAGCTGATAAAGTAATAATAACTACTCATTTGAGCCATATGATCATACCAGTAAAATAGGTAAACCCTATTAACAACCCTTTTCGGAATCACATATAATAAGGAAAAGTAACTCCCACTTAAAAAAGGATGGCAGAAAAAGAAACAGATGTGGTACGATGATTTCATGCTTTAAACTTACTAATTAACTCTCATAAGCCATGACTTTTCACTGAAAACTGAAAAATAATGTATTATCAAATAATTGCTGTTAAGGTTTAAGTTACTTAGTATACTGCCTGGAAAATAGTGAACAGTCATTACATTTTAATTAATTTCACCCTTTCTCTATAGAATATAAATAACCACAAAGTGAAATAACCTGAAATGTCAGAAGAAAGCTAAGAATTATTGGTACAATAAATGCCAAAGAAAAAATGTCTAGAGAAAGACATGTAAATGAGAGTAGAGAAAGCAAACATTTGTGTTGTATTTTGAAAGTTAATGGAGATTTACAGGTGTAAAATATAACCATAAATAAAACCTAATGCATACGGGGTATATGTGATGATATACATCCCAATGCACTGATCATTTCATTAGTGAATTTTATGAAACATATAAGGAAGAAACCAACATTATTAAATTTACATTATTTGAGCAAATAAAGGAATAAAAAGCACTTCCAAACTTATTTTATGAGGAAAGCATAACCTATACCAAAAACTTGACAAAAGTATTATGAGAAAAGAAAATTATAGACTAGTTTCCATAGAAGAAATCGAGAAAGAGCTAAAGAAGCTATTTCTAGAATGGCCTTAAGCCCATGGTAATCAAGGCTTATGCCTGTTGTCTGAGAATATGTATTAGTTGGATCTCTTTTTACTGTAAAAAATGTTCCAATTTGGAAAATAAATTATGTGTTCACCCCAGTTATTCTCCACAACACCAATAATGTAGATGACTTCACAGTGGAATTATAGTGAAATTTTGATGAGTAAGCAATTCTAATGGCTTTGTAGATAATCAGTGGCAGTGTAAAATGTGATTAAATATTACATGTATTTTACCTTAATGGTGTAAGGATGCAAATTTTAATAAAACTTATTCATCCAGAAAAAAAGGGTAGTTTGAGCCATATTTGGCATTATATCCCAGGACCAAATCCTTGAATATAAAAAATAAATCCATAATAATACAAAAAAGGAGTAAATTCTTTGACGTAAGAACTCTCTTCAAAATTGCTTCAAAATTCACAAAAACTTCTGATAAACTTAATTTCATAAAAATAAAAGATCTTACATGTCAATATTTCAACATGCAAGATAAAAACACAAATGGAAAAATGAAAAAAGTTATATATTACTTATCACAAAATCTATCATCATTTGTATATTAAGAACTACCAGAACTGGCACAAAAACAGACACATCGATCAATGGAACAGAATCGAGAGCCCAGAAATGGACCCTCAACTCTATGGTCAACTAATCTTTGACAAAGCAGGAAAGAATGTCCAATGGAAAAAAGACAGTCTCTTCAACAAATGGTGTTGGGAAAATTGGACAGCCACATGTAGAAGAATGAAACTGGACCATTTCCTTACACCACACAGAAAAATAGACTCCAAATGGTTGAAAGACCTAAACGTGAGACAGGAGTCCATCAAAATCCTAAAGGAGAACACAGGCAGCAACTCTTCGACCTCAGCCGCAGCAACTTCTTCCTAGAAACATCACCAAAGACACGGGAAGCCAGGACAAAAATGAACTATTGGGATTTCATCAAGATAAAAAGCTTTTGCACAGCAAAAGAAACAGTCCACAAAACCAAAAGACAACCGACAGAATGGGAGAAAATATTTGCAAATGACATATCAGATAAAGGGCTAGTATCCAAAATCTATAAAGAACTTATCAAACTCAACACCCAAAGAACAAATAATCCAATCAAGAAATGGGCAGAAGACATGAACAGACATTTTTCCAACGAAGACATCCAAATGGCCAACAGGCACATGAAAAAGTGCTCAACATCGCCCAGCATCAGGGAAATCCAAATCAAAACCTCAATGAGATACCACCTCACACCCGTCAGAATGGCTAAAATTAACAGGTCAGGGAACAACAGATGTTGGCGGGGATGCGGAGAAAGGGGAACCCTCCTACACTGTTGGTGGGAATGGAAGCTGGTGCAACCACTCTGGAAAACAGTATGGAGGTTCCTCAAACAGTTGAAATTAGAGCTACCATTCGATCCAGCAATTGCACTACTGGGTATTTACCCCAAAGATACAAATGTAGGGACCCGAAGGGGTACGTGCACCCCAAAGTTTATAGCAGCAATGTCCACAATAGCCAAACTGTGGAAAGAGCCAAGATGCCCATCGACAGATGAATGGATAAAGAAGAAGTGGTATATATACACAATGGAATATTATGCAGCCATCAAAAGGAACGAGATCTTGCCATTTGCAACGACGTGGATGGAACTGGAGGGTGTTAGGCTGAGTGAAATAAGTCAATCAGAGAAAGACATGTATCATATGACCTCATGATATGAGGAATTCTTAATCTCAGGAACAAACTGAGTGTTACTGGAGTGGTTGGGGGTGGGAGGGATGGGGTGGCTGGGTGATAGACATTGGGTAGGGTATGTGCTATGGTGAGCGCTGTGAATTGTGCAAGACGGTTGAATCACAGATCTGTACTTCTGAAACAAATAATGCAACATAGGTTAAGAAAAAAGAAAAAGAAGATAGCAGGAGGGGAAGAATGAAGGGGAGTAAGTCAGAGAGGGAGACGAACCATGAGGACGATGGGCTCTGAGAAACAAACTGAGGGTTCTAGAGGGGAGGGGGGTAGGGGGATGGGTTAGCCTGGTGCTGGGTATTAAAGAGGGCACATTCTGCATGGAGCACTGGGTGTTATGAACAATGAATCATGGAACACTACACCAAAACAAATGATGTAATATATGGTGATTAACATAACAATAAAAAATTAAAAAAAAAAGAACTACCAGAAATCTGTAGGAAAAGACTAGAAACCAATGAAAATATGGGCAAAGGATAGGTGAAATGGCTGGTTTCACAGCAAAATAATTACAAATGATTCCAACAATTTCCAAAGATACTCAACTTCATTCACAAAAAAATGTAATAAAACTAGAATGAAATGTGAATTTTAACCCATCTGACATGCAAAAAACTTGATCAATAACAACTTTGTTAAGATATGAGAGGAAAAGGTATTCAGAGATTTTAATTAGAAACTTGAAAACTCCCTCTGCAATATCCTTCTCCCCTCAACCCTACACCTTCCACAGGGGATCCCAAGAGCAATCCCAATAAAAGCCTGAACTTTTAACTCATCTTGGTGTCTGCTTCCCAGAAAACCCAACCTGAGACACCCAATTACTTATGGAATAATGTATGCACGTGGCTAGTCAAAACAACTTTTTCCCCCCAATCATAAATATTTGCAAACAGATGAAATTTAATTATTGAGGATTTAGTTAAATTGATTATAATACATCCATACATCTTTAATATATGCATCTTAAAAATAGGAAGTTTTCTATACACTGATGTGAAAATATTTCCAAGAATATATATCTATTATGAAAAAAATATATAAATGTATATCGAAGTACAGTGTACATAGAACACTGTCTGTGGTGTAGAAAAGGATTGTTTCTCTCTCCATAAAGAAGTACTACTAAGATGTGCAAGGAACTACAAATAGTGGCTAATTTTGAAAAGTATTAGCAGAAATCTGTAAAATTAGGGACAGAGAAGGAAGAAAGAACTTCCAATGTTTACGATTTATACTATTTTAAATTTTTGGACAGTTATTCAAAGAAATATCTTTCTATCTATTTATCTATCATCTATCTATCATATATCTATCTAACTTCTCTATAATTTGTTTATCTCTCTGATTAATGACTCTTCTCAGAATCTACCTCCAAAAAGTACATCTAATGAAATATTTTTTAACTTGGGTTCCTTAACTCCTTCTTATAGCTTTCTCGAATAAAATCCTTCAAGACGGTCTGTTATGGGGCGCCTGAGTGGCTCAGTTGCTTAAGCAGCTGCCTTTGGCTCAGGTCAATGGGATGGAACCCCGAATCAGGCTCCCTGCTCAGCGGAGAGCCTGCTTCTCCCTTCCCCTCTATCTCCCAAATTGTGCTCTCACTCTCTTTCTGTCCAATAAATAAATAAAATCTTAAAAAAAAAAGTCGGTCTATTATTTCTCATGGTTCAATTTGTCTCTATAAAATGAGCCCTTTGTCTGGTGTAGTGGAAGTGCAAACAGCAATGATTACTCTGATTTCCTCATTAACTGTCTTGAACCAGCCTCCTTATCTCCTTCAGATAAATATCATGCACCAGTATCCATGAGCCACGTACTGAAGAATCGTAAGTTAAACTCCCCCAAGAAATCCCTCATTGACTCTACTTGAGTATCACACATGAGCCAGCAATTGCCCCATTTAATACACATCCAACCAGGGAATATTATGCAAGTCTTCCCTTCTGGTAAGCAAGCACATTCTCCAAATATGATTCTCTTAAAAAGTTATCCCTGCTGAATGGGGAGCCCGATATAGGGCTCTATCCCGGGACCTTGATTTCATTATGTGAGCCCAAATCAAGAGTTGGATGCTCAACCAACTGAGCCACCCAGGCACCCTAAGCATTGTTATTTTGAATTTGGTGCCTGATAAATCTATTTTCTGGATATCCTATGACTGTTCTTACTATTTTCTGAGTTTTTTTTTTCTTTTTTGGTCAATTTTTTTATTTCAAAAATTGCAGCAATACTTTGAGGCTCTTTATTTTTCCTGGAGGAGATTTAGTTTCACCTTTGTTAAAAAGCACTAATAATCCCAGATCGTCTTTTCCTGCTCAGTAATGGAGGTTATTTGAAGGTAGCTTCAGTCCTGTAAGGGCCAGTGTGTGCCTGGTGCATCCATCCTTCAACTCCTATGTGAAAGTGTGGCATTTTTATCAAGGCTTCTTTTCATTAGGACTTCAGGGGTTTTGTTGTTGTTTTGGTTCATTTTGTTCCTTCCCTCCTCAAGTCCTAGATTATTTTGGATTTACTTGATTTGTCTATATCTGCCTTGCAGTTTTGGAATAGGCAAATTATCTAAACATGTAATACAATATCAAATACTAGGCTTGCCCCTCTAGAATTTCTATTTGCTCTTCAATTCCGATCCTAAAATTATCACTTTCTTGGTGGTACTGATACCTTTGGAAATATTTTTAATTGATTCCTCAGATGTTCAAGTTGTTTTCCATTGAGGAGTTGCCCCAAACACCCTACTCTTACTGTATGAGGTATGATTTCCCCACAGTGCTTATTTATGCATCTTATCTAAATGATCTTTCCTTTTTTTAAAAATTTTTTATTGTTATGTTAATCACCATGCATTACATCACTAGTTCTTGATGTAGTGTTCCATGATTCATTGTTTGGGCATAACACCCAGTGCTCCACGCAGAATGTGCCCTCTTTAATACCCATCATCAGGCTAACCCATCCCCCCACCCGCCTCCCCTCTAGAACCCTCAGTTTGTTTTTCAGAGTCCATTGTCTCTCATGGTTCGTCTCCCCCTCCGATTTACTCCCCTTCATTCTTCCCCTCCTGCTATCTTCTTCTTTTTCTTTTTTCTTAACATATGTTGCATTATTTGTTTCAGAAGTACAGATCTGTGATTCAACAGTCTTGCACAATTCACAGCGCTCACCATAGCACATACCCTACCCAATGTCTATCACCCAGCCACCCCATCCCTCCCACCCCCCACCACTCCAGCAACCCTCAGTTTGTTTCCTGAGATTAAGAATTCCTCATATC
>NW_027398757.1:0-10057 GCF_003265705.2 Callorhinus ursinus | reverse complement strand
ATACCCAGTAGTGCAATTGCTGGATCATATGGTAGCTCTATTTTCAACTGTTTGAGGAACCTCCATACTGTTTTCCAGAGTACACCTGTACCTTTCAGACACACTCCTACATGCTCCAAAGGTGACTGGATTCCCTCTAGACTGACCTAATGAACAAATGTCATTTTAGCATCTCCCTTTCACATCAACCTGAAATGTCCTTTTCCTCTCTTTTATGGTGGCTTCTCTGTTTCTTGTATCTTAAGTCTTCCATTTCTTTGTTTTCTTTTTTGCTTGGGGGAGCAAGATCCTCCAGTGGTTTCCCAAGGAAGCAAACAAGGTAGACGCATTTTGTATCCTCAACCCCAACCTCTTCAGATATGCCTGGTGACATTCAGTTAAAGTTGCTCTGATTCACTTTCTTCAGAATTAATCCTCTCTTTTCTTTGAGAAGGTACAGGTATTCACTAATATGAGATGAATGAAAAAGGAATCTGAATCTTCCTGCTTTCAGTGTACATTTATCTCCACTTCCAAAATTTCCTATGGCTACCAATTTCTGAGTCTTCCAAAAATTTGGCCTTAGTCAGGTTGTTTTTGGTATTTTTACTGCTTTAGACTTGATCTTCCTTTAAAAACAAGTTCTCTAAGTCGGTTACCATGGTTTTCTTGGATGTAATTTCTGTTGGTTTGCAAAGCCAGGCATTTTGGAAGCTCATCTCTCCTGTGCAGGATCTGGGGGTTGGTGTGCCTGATATGAAGCACAGACCACTCCCTTCTCAGGAAAAATTTCTGTATTTTTGAGATCTCGATTGATTGTTTTGGGGGGGTAGTGGTTGGTGACACTGTGTTTTTGCTTCTCCCACCTGTTTTCTTGCTGCCTTTAATCCTTTGGTGTGAAGGCAGTGTTCATTCAGTTTTCGGGTGTTTGTCAGAGGAGATTATTCCGCATGTAATTGTAAATTTACTGTGTCCATGGGAGGAAGTAAGTTCAGGATCTTCCTATCTTGCCATCTCAGAACTTATCCCTCCTATGTGGTATGTTCTTAATTATTTTGTTTTGAGATTGAAAAAAGACTTTGAAACCGCCCACATCATCTATTTGGCTAAATCATGTGTGATATACACATTTCTATTTTCTAGAAACGTGTATATCAACAATGCCATTCATCAAGGAATTAATGGGAAGAAATAGCACAACTCTTCATTTTGTTGTATTAATGTAGTGGTGATGGTATTGTCTTTGATACAATTCTTTATTTTAATGGAATTTTGGTTATTCTCCAGAGGTTTCAAAATTCTCTTCAGATTCACAATAACTCACTAGTTGATGATGCCAACTACTTTTATTATACGATTCAGAATAACATATTGCTACAAGAACTGTTCTATTAATACAGAACACATTACCTAAAGCTTGGGTAATTTGGGCTCAGGAGTTCTTTGTCATCCTTACAGTTGAGTGTTGCATTCACTGAAATAACACATTAAATTTGTGTGTTCTTAGCACCTGGCTTAATTGAAAGTCATGGCAATGATAGCACTATAACTGGCCCAAATAATAAACTATAGACAATCACTGTGCAGTAAAGATGTCAAAGACATGCTTTTATGGAGCCAAAGGCAGTAACAGAGCCTTTTATTTGAATCAAAGGTGGGGGCGGAATTGGAATTTATTTCCCAATATTAAGTTGCAGATTGATAGTGTGGTAGTCTGATTTTTAAACTTTCAATTAACATCGATGTGCTTTAATTACACATCAAAGGAAAACATGAAGAAGCTGTTATGTATTTGTTTCTTAATATGCCACATCAACTTTGGTTAAAAAAACAAACAAGGGGCCACAGAGACATATTTAAAACAGAAGAATTGGTGGAGATAATACAAATACAAATAATCCAAAGCACAAGGATGATTTGAATCTCTTAATGATGAGTTTATAACTGAAATTAGAGGCAAGAAGCAAATGATTCGGGACCCTAGTAAGAATCTAGGAACTGTAAGTCGTTTATTAAAAAGAAGACCTACTCCTGGCAAAGATTCCCTGGATGACTCTGAATTTACATTGAAAATAATTCCAAACACTCTCATCACCTGGAAAAATTGGTACTCCTGTGATTCTAGAATTTTTCACCAAGCTCTAATTGGGCTCTAGTTTCAAATAGATGGCATTCCAATGTAACTGAAATAGAGACACATGTTTTTATTTTCAACCAAATTGGAGTGTTTTTTAAGGTAAAATTACACAATACCAGAATTATTGTCTATGCTGATTTGTCCATAATTTGTCTGATGTTCTCAGATGGATCACTGTTTCATGGGAAGGAAACAATTTCAGTATTATGACAAAGCCTGCTATTAGGGATTATAAAAGAAAACAATGTTTTGATACCATAAAGTATTGAATCACAAATTCATATTAACAAAATTAAAATTTTTTAAAATAAGCAGAAAATATGTAATTGCGTTTGATAAATTTAGACTTATTACCTTTGCACTTTCAGCTAAAAATCTTTATTTTAAAATGTTACACCCTGTATTAGTCAGTGTTTGCCAAAGAAACAGAACCAATAGGGTATGCATAGAGAGAGCTTTAGAGATAAGAGGAGACTCCACATAAGAATTGGCTCACAGGGTTATGGAGACCAAGAAGTCCCATGATCTGTCAACCGCAAGTTGAAAAACCAGGAAAGCTGGTGGGGTAATTCAGTCCAAGTTCTGAAGGCCTGAGAATCTAGGGGCTGATGGTATAGGTTTTATCTTATTTTCTTTTATTTAAATTCAATTAATTAACATATAATGTATTATTGGTTTCAGAGGTAGAGGTCAGTGATTCATCAATCTTATATAATAGCCAGTGCTTATTACATCACACACCCTCCTTAATATCCATCACCCAGTTACCCCATCTCTCCATCTCTCTCCCCTCCAGCAACCCTCAGTTTGTTTCCCATGATTAAGAGTCTCTTATGGTTTGTCTCCCTCTCCGATTTCATCTTGTTTTATGTTTCGTTTTCTAAAGGAATCAAACAAAATACATTAAAGTGGTTTTAAACATCTGCAGGGACAAGTGATAAGATCTACAACAGTTAGATATGGAGAATGGAACAGATGCAAAGAAAAAAAAAGAAATTTGGAAAGATGAGTCTTGCATCAGATATTAGAATTTCAGATGCAAATAAAAGAAACCCAAATGCAATTGGATTAAACTCCAATAAAATAGTGGGTTCAATAATAAGAGCCAAGAGAAGTACAGTGACTTTTTCTTTCCCTGTTTGTAAAATGAAAGATTAAGACCGGTGATATCTAAGTTTTATTCTAGCACTTAAAATGTCATTTTGTGAGCTGCTTTGGGGGACCAAAATATACAACTACTGTGAAATTTATTTTTTAATTCTATTATTTTAGAAAATAAACTGCAAAGTTTAAAAGCAAATACTTAAATAATTTCAAGTAAACAAGTAAATCAAACAAAATTTAATTATAAGAAATCATATGTATTAAACACTTATACTCTACCATGAATTTGTTTGTGAAAATTCCCAACTTTTACAAATTGAAAAACAATTAGGAAATCAGAAGAGAATACTTTAAAACTTATATTTCAATAGATGGAATAAGGTAAAAATCATTGATTTTAAAATTAGATAAATAAAGGCATAAATCCCAATTCTGTCAGATTTTAGCTGGATTTTTTAGGATTAATATGTTTACAACTGACAGAAATCCAATTAATCTATCTTAAGTAAGAATGCAGAATTAAAGAAAATCTGGAGTACATCTGGCTCTGAGCACAGCCAGATCCCAGAAACATAAACAATATATTTAGGAAGAGTGAACATACAATCCATTATTAAGACCTGTTTCAGAGTGCGAGAAGGTTCCTAAAATTAATTTAAAAAGCATTAAAATTGATTTGCAACAAAAGAAAAGTTCCCAGGCCCAATCAGGATATAAGGTCAATCTATTCTGAGGCATGTGCTCTCTCTCTCTCTCTTTTTCTTTTTTTTTTCCTATCTGAGTGACTTGAGAGGTTGGGCTTTAATGTTTAAAGACACTTTTGGAATGTTAGGTAGGATTGCTTCCAGCAGTCATAGATAGCTTCATAGTTTTTTAATTTAGCAGTCCCTGTGGGAAGATGGCTTTTCTCTTCTATTATCTGCATATCAGTTCCAGAGAATACTTTGCTCTTCTTGGTTTATATGCCTATGAAACTAATCTATGTTATCAGCTGATAAAGTAATAATAACTACTCATTTGAGCCATATGATCATACCAGTAAAATAGGTAAACCCTATTAACAACCCTTTTCGGAATCACATATAATAAGGAAAAGTAACTCCCACTTAAAAAAGGATGGCAGAAAAAGAAACAGATGTGGTACGATGATTTCATGCTTTAAACTTACTAATTAACTCTCATAAGCCATGACTTTTCACTGAAAACTGAAAAATAATGTATTATCAAATAATTGCTGTTAAGGTTTAAGTTACTTAGTATACTGCCTGGAAAATAGTGAACAGTCATTACATTTTAATTAATTTCACCCTTTCTCTATAGAATATAAATAACCACAAAGTGAAATAACCTGAAATGTCAGAAGAAAGCTAAGAATTATTGGTACAATAAATGCCAAAGAAAAAATGTCTAGAGAAAGACATGTAAATGAGAGTAGAGAAAGCAAACATTTGTGTTGTATTTTGAAAGTTAATGGAGATTTACAGGTGTAAAATATAACCATAAATAAAACCTAATGCATACGGGGTATATGTGATGATATACATCCCAATGCACTGATCATTTCATTAGTGAATTTTATGAAACATATAAGGAAGAAACCAACATTATTAAATTTACATTATTTGAGCAAATAAAGGAATAAAAAGCACTTCCAAACTTATTTTATGAGGAAAGCATAACCTATACCAAAAACTTGACAAAAGTATTATGAGAAAAGAAAATTATAGACTAGTTTCCATAGAAGAAATCGAGAAAGAGCTAAAGAAGCTATTTCTAGAATGGCCTTAAGCCCATGGTAATCAAGGCTTATGCCTGTTGTCTGAGAATATGTATTAGTTGGATCTCTTTTTACTGTAAAAAATGTTCCAATTTGGAAAATAAATTATGTGTTCACCCCAGTTATTCTCCACAACACCAATAATGTAGATGACTTCACAGTGGAATTATAGTGAAATTTTGATGAGTAAGCAATTCTAATGGCTTTGTAGATAATCAGTGGCAGTGTAAAATGTGATTAAATATTACATGTATTTTACCTTAATGGTGTAAGGATGCAAATTTTAATAAAACTTATTCATCCAGAAAAAAAGGGTAGTTTGAGCCATATTTGGCATTATATCCCAGGACCAAATCCTTGAATATAAAAAATAAATCCATAATAATACAAAAAAGGAGTAAATTCTTTGACGTAAGAACTCTCTTCAAAATTGCTTCAAAATTCACAAAAACTTCTGATAAACTTAATTTCATAAAAATAAAAGATCTTACATGTCAATATTTCAACATGCAAGATAAAAACACAAATGGAAAAATGAAAAAAGTTATATATTACTTATCACAAAATCTATCATCATTTGTATATTAAGAACTACCAGAACTGGCACAAAAACAGACACATCGATCAATGGAACAGAATCGAGAGCCCAGAAATGGACCCTCAACTCTATGGTCAACTAATCTTTGACAAAGCAGGAAAGAATGTCCAATGGAAAAAAGACAGTCTCTTCAACAAATGGTGTTGGGAAAATTGGACAGCCACATGTAGAAGAATGAAACTGGACCATTTCCTTACACCACACAGAAAAATAGACTCCAAATGGTTGAAAGACCTAAACGTGAGACAGGAGTCCATCAAAATCCTAAAGGAGAACACAGGCAGCAACTCTTCGACCTCAGCCGCAGCAACTTCTTCCTAGAAACATCACCAAAGACACGGGAAGCCAGGACAAAAATGAACTATTGGGATTTCATCAAGATAAAAAGCTTTTGCACAGCAAAAGAAACAGTCCACAAAACCAAAAGACAACCGACAGAATGGGAGAAAATATTTGCAAATGACATATCAGATAAAGGGCTAGTATCCAAAATCTATAAAGAACTTATCAAACTCAACACCCAAAGAACAAATAATCCAATCAAGAAATGGGCAGAAGACATGAACAGACATTTTTCCAACGAAGACATCCAAATGGCCAACAGGCACATGAAAAAGTGCTCAACATCGCCCAGCATCAGGGAAATCCAAATCAAAACCTCAATGAGATACCACCTCACACCCGTCAGAATGGCTAAAATTAACAGGTCAGGGAACAACAGATGTTGGCGGGGATGCGGAGAAAGGGGAACCCTCCTACACTGTTGGTGGGAATGGAAGCTGGTGCAACCACTCTGGAAAACAGTATGGAGGTTCCTCAAACAGTTGAAATTAGAGCTACCATTCGATCCAGCAATTGCACTACTGGGTATTTACCCCAAAGATACAAATGTAGGGACCCGAAGGGGTACGTGCACCCCAAAGTTTATAGCAGCAATGTCCACAATAGCCAAACTGTGGAAAGAGCCAAGATGCCCATCGACAGATGAATGGATAAAGAAGAAGTGGTATATATACACAATGGAATATTATGCAGCCATCAAAAGGAACGAGATCTTGCCATTTGCAACGACGTGGATGGAACTGGAGGGTGTTAGGCTGAGTGAAATAAGTCAATCAGAGAAAGACATGTATCATATGACCTCATGATATGAGGAATTCTTAATCTCAGGAACAAACTGAGTGTTACTGGAGTGGTTGGGGGTGGGAGGGATGGGGTGGCTGGGTGATAGACATTGGGTAGGGTATGTGCTATGGTGAGCGCTGTGAATTGTGCAAGACGGTTGAATCACAGATCTGTACTTCTGAAACAAATAATGCAACATAGGTTAAGAAAAAAGAAAAAGAAGATAGCAGGAGGGGAAGAATGAAGGGGAGTAAGTCAGAGAGGGAGACGAACCATGAGGACGATGGGCTCTGAGAAACAAACTGAGGGTTCTAGAGGGGAGGGGGGTAGGGGGATGGGTTAGCCTGGTGCTGGGTATTAAAGAGGGCACATTCTGCATGGAGCACTGGGTGTTATGAACAATGAATCATGGAACACTACACCAAAACAAATGATGTAATATATGGTGATTAACATAACAATAAAAAATTAAAAAAAAAAGAACTACCAGAAATCTGTAGGAAAAGACTAGAAACCAATGAAAATATGGGCAAAGGATAGGTGAAATGGCTGGTTTCACAGCAAAATAATTACAAATGATTCCAACAATTTCCAAAGATACTCAACTTCATTCACAAAAAAATGTAATAAAACTAGAATGAAATGTGAATTTTAACCCATCTGACATGCAAAAAACTTGATCAATAACAACTTTGTTAAGATATGAGAGGAAAAGGTATTCAGAGATTTTAATTAGAAACTTGAAAACTCCCTCTGCAATATCCTTCTCCCCTCAACCCTACCCCTTCCACAGGGGATCCCAAGAGCAATCCCAATAAAAGCCTGAACTTTTAACTCATCTTGGTGTCTGCTTCCCAGAAAACCCAACCTGAGACACCCAATTACTTATGGAATAATGTATGCACGTGGCTAGTCAAAACAACTTTTTCCCCCCAATCATAAATATTTGCAAACAGATGAAATTTAATTATTGAGGATTTAGTTAAATTGATTATAATACATCCATACATCTTTAATATATGCATCTTAAAAATAGGAAGTTTTCTATACACTGATGTGAAAATATTTCCAAGAATATATATCTATTATGAAAAAAATATATAAATGTATATCGAAGTACAGTGTACATAGAACACTGTCTGTGGTGTAGAAAAGGATTGTTTCTCTCTCCATAAAGAAGTACTACTAAGATGTGCAAGGAACTACAAATAGTGGCTAATTTTGAAAAGTATTAGCAGAAATCTGTAAAATTAGGGACAGAGAAGGAAGAAAGAACTTCCAATGTTTACGATTTATACTATTTTAAATTTTTGGACAGTTATTCAAAGAAATATCTTTCTATCTATTTATCTATCATCTATCTATCATATATCTATCTAACTTCTCTATAATTTGTTTATCTCTCTGATTAATGACTCTTCTCAGAATCTACCTCCAAAAAGTACATCTAATGAAATATTTTTTAACTTGGGTTCCTTAACTCCTTCTTATAGCTTTCTCGAATAAAATCCTTCAAGACGGTCTGTTATGGGGCGCCTGAGTGGCTCAGTTGCTTAAGCAGCTGCCTTTGGCTCAGGTCAATGGGATGGAACCCCGAATCAGGCTCCCTGCTCAGCGGAGAGCCTGCTTCTCCCTTCCCCTCTATCTCCCAAATTGTGCTCTCACTCTCTTTCTGTCCAATAAATAAATAAAATCTTAAAAAAAAAAGTCGGTCTATTATTTCTCATGGTTCAATTTGTCTCTATAAAATGAGCCCTTTGTCTGGTGTAGTGGAAGTGCAAACAGCAATGATTACTCTGATTTCCTCATTAACTGTCTTGAACCAGCCTCCTTATCTCCTTCAGATAAATATCATGCACCAGTATCCATGAGCCACGTACTGAAGAATCGTAAGTTAAACTCCCCCAAGAAATCCCTCATTGACTCTACTTGAGTATCACACATGAGCCAGCAATTGCCCCATTTAATACACATCCAACCAGGGAATATTATGCAAGTCTTCCCTTCTGGTAAGCAAGCACATTCTCCAAATATGATTCTCTTAAAAAGTTATCCCTGCTGAATGGGGAGCCCGATATAGGGCTCTATCCCGGGACCTTGATTTCATTATGTGAGCCCAAATCAAGAGTTGGATGCTCAACCAACTGAGCCACCCAGGCACCCTAAGCATTGTTATTTTGAATTTGGTGCCTGATAAATCTATTTTCTGGATATCCTATGACTGTTCTTACTATTTTCTGAGTTTTTTTTTTCTTTTTTGGTCAATTTTTTTATTTCAAAAATTGCAGCAATACTTTGAGGCTCTTTATTTTTCCTGGAGGAGATTTAGTTTCACCTTTGTTAAAAAGCACTAATAATCCCAGATCGTCTTTTCCTGCTCAGTAATGGAGGTTATTTGAAGGTAGCTTCAGTCCTGTAAGGGCCAGTGTGTGCCTGGTGCATCCATCCTTCAACTCCTATGTGAAAGTGTGGCATTTTTATCAAGGCTTCTTTTCATTAGGACTTCAGGGGTTTTGTTGTTGTTTTGGTTCATTTTGTTCCTTCCCTCCTCAAGTCCTAGATTATTTTGGATTTACTTGATTTGTCTATATCTGCCTTGCAGTTTTGGAATAGGCAAATTATCTAAACATGTAATACAATATCAAATACTAGGCTTGCCCCTCTAGAATTTCTATTTGCTCTTCAATTCCGATCCTAAAATTATCACTTTCTTGGTGGTACTGATACCTTTGGAAATATTTTTAATTGATTCCTCAGATGTTCAAGTTGTTTTCCATTGAGGAGTTGCCCCAAACACCCTACTCTTACTGTATGAGGTATGATTTCCCCACAGTGCTTATTTATGCATCTTATCTAAATGATCTTTCCTTTTTTTAAAAATTTTTTATTGTTATGTTAATCACCATGCATTACATCACTAGTTCTTGATGTAGTGTTCCATGATTCATTGTTTGGGCATAACACCCAGTGCTCCACGCAGAATGTGCCCTCTTTAATACCCATCATCAGGCTAACCCATCCCCCCACCCGCCTCCCCTCTAGAACCCTCAGTTTGTTTTTCAGAGTCCATTGTCTCTCATGGTTCGTCTCCCCCTCCGATTTACTCCCCTTCATTCTTCCCCTCCTGCTATCTTCTTCTTTTTCTTTTTTCTTAACATATGTTGCATTATTTGTTTCAGAAGTACAGATCTGTGATTCAACAGTCTTGCACAATTCACAGCGCTCACCATAGCACATACCCTACCCAATGTCTATCACCCAGCCACCCCATCCCTCCCACCCCCCACCACTCCAGCAACCCTCAGTTTGTTTCCTGAGATTAAGAATTCCTCATATC
>NW_027398756.1:0-10061 GCF_003265705.2 Callorhinus ursinus | reverse complement strand
AAAAGCTTTTGCACAGCAAAAGAAACAGTCCACAAAACCAAAAGACAACCGACAGAATGGGAGAAAATATTTGCAAACGACATATCAGATAAAGGGCTAGTATCCAAAATCTATAAAGAACTTATCAAACTCAACACCCAAAGAACAAATAATCCAATCAAGAAATGGGCAGAAGACATGAACAGACATTTCTCCAAAGAAGACATCCAAATGGCCAACAGGCACATGAAAAAGTGCTCAGCATCGCTCGGCATCAGGGAAATCCAAATCAAAACCTCCATGAGATACCACCTCACACCAGTCAGAATGGCTAAAATTAACAAGTCAGGGAACGACAGATGTTGGCGGGGATGTGGAGAAAGGGGAACCCTCCTACACTGTTGGTGGGAATGCAAGCTGGTGCAACCACTCTGGAAAACAGTATGGAGGTTCCTCAAACAGTTGAAATTAGAGCTACCGTTCTATCCAGCAATTGCACTACTGGGTATTTACCACAAAGATACAAATGTAGGGACCCGAAGGGGTACGTGTACCCCAATGTTTATAGCAGCAATGTCCACAATAGCCAAACTGTGGAAAGAGCCAAGATGTCCATCGACAGATGAATGGATAAAGAAGAAGTGGTATATATACACAATGGAATATTATGCAGCCATCAAAAGGAATGAGATCTTGCCATTTGCAACGACGTGGATGGAACTGGAGGGTGTTATGCTGAGTGAAATAAGTCAATCAGAGAAAGACATGTATCACATGACCTCACTGATATGAGGAATTCTTAATCTCAGGAAACAAACTGAGTGTTACTGGAGTGGTTGGGGGTGGGAGGGATGGGGTGGCTGGGTGATAGACATTGGGGAGGGTATGTGCTACGGTGAGCGCTGTGAATTGTGCAAGACTGTTGAATCACAGATCTGTACTTCTGAAACAAATAACGCAACATATTTTAAGAAAAAAGAAAAAGAAGAAGATAACAGGAGAGGAAGAAAAGGGGAGTATGTCAGAGGGGGAGACGAACCATGAGAGATGATGGACTCTGAAAAACAAACCGAGGGTTCTAGAGGGGAGGGGGGAGGGGGATGGGTTAGTCTGGTGATGGGTATTGAGGAGGGCACGTTCTGCATGGAGCACTGGGTGTTATGAACAAACAATGAATCATGGAACACTGCACCAAAAACTAATGATGTAATATATGGTGATTAACATAACAATAAAAAATTTAAAAAAATAAATAAAAAAGAAAAAAGAAAATCTTAAAAATAATAAAATAAAATTAAAATATGCACATTTCAAATAAAAAAAACTAATGATGTATTGTATGGTAACTAACATAACATAATAAAATTAAAAATGGGAAAAAAATATAAATAAATAAATAAATAAATAAACCCTCCTCTGTAATGTGCTCGATGTTAAATGGATCTTGGTTTCTGAGTGTTATCAGATTTAACACCCTGGCTGGATGGTCTAATGTGCTAACTAAATGCTCTCTAATTCTCTGCAGGAAGGAGACACTTCTTTTGCTCTAGCTTCAGGCAGTTTCTCTTAGTTTTGAGGAGAGATGATATGGTACACAAGCAGTCAGGAAAGCTTCTCTCTTTTACAACAAACTCAGTGATTGTCTTTATTTCATCAAAAGAAAGGTTTTTGGTTTTTTTTCCTTTTCCTTTTGTATCTTTATATCTCTCTAATATTGGACCCTTTGGGGTATTTTTGCGGTGGGGGGGGAGGATGGTCTAGAAATGTGCATATTACTTTCATTTCACCAAAAGTTGTCCCAGGTGTGTCCTAAAATTTCTTCATCAGATTAAGTTCGTTAAACTTTGAGAGGGACACTTTATCCTAACTGCATTTGATAGTGCTATAATCTAACAACTTCTTATTGAATTAGCGGTTCTTTCAGATTGTTGCCATGGCTTGTATTAATCTGGCATCCAAAATCGAAGAAGCACCTTACCCTCATTTGCAAATAGCACCATGAATTCGGTTCGTGGATATGGAAGATGCAGAGAACACACCTTGTGCCTGAAGGCCTGGTGACCCTGAATGCACCCAGCCGGCATTGGACCGCCTTGTCCTGAGCTGCTACGGAGCCTCTGGGCCTCCTCCTTTGGCCCTGGCCTGGCAGCCACAGGAGACAGAGGGGCTCTGGGCCTGGAGGTGCACTGCCACCACCAGGACCCCATGCAGGTTACCAGACTCCTTTGGCATTTTGAAATCATCTAACAGTTCACTGACCTCCCATGTAGAAAACCAATTTCTTTTCGTAGGTCCTGCTTCCTGTTATCAATTAATCAGTTTGCAAGATTGTCTTCTGTATTCAGCACTATGCAGGGTGTTTGGAGGACACAGTATAATATTAAAAATCGGTCCTGTCTTTCTGGAGCTTATAATGTAGCTGGGGAGAGCAAAAGAAGCTGCAGGGAATCCAGAAAAGATCCTGATGGTGTCTTGCTGTGCAGGCCACAGTGTTCCAGAGGATTCACTTGAGCAAGGAGAAGCCCTCCCTGAGTGAGAGGCGGTGGCTAAGAGGCCAAGGCTGAGTGGAGAGGCAGGAAGACATGATGGATGGGGGGGGCGTGCACACCACGGGGGTCCCGATGTGACGTGGTGGTCAGAAAGAAATCAGTGGCCTTTCAGGGTGGAATGACATGGGACAGACATAGCTCCAGGGGGTTAACTGGGCAGGGGGGGGGGGCAGTGGGTGGGGAGGGGAACAGCTCAGAGGCCACTGCGGGAGCCCCAGTAGGACAGGACGGCACTGGCCTGAATCAGGAAGCAGCTGTCTGCAGGGGGGCAACAGTGCGGGTGTAAGAGAGTCTTAGAGAGCGTTTAGTGGGCCCTGGCATGTGGCTGGGTTTGGAGAATGACTGTAGGTCCATTTGATTGGGAAATATTCTTCAGGGTTCCATGCTGCCTTCCTCAAGCAATTAAAAAGCATGCCAAGTAAAGTCACTCTTCTCAGACTTCCATCTTGTGGGCCAGGAAATGTCTGAAATGATTCACAGAAAAAATCCTAGAAACGGCCATGACAGCACAAGAAATGAGCTATTATTCTATTCACTGTTCTTCTCTGGACTGCCTTACCTTTGCCCTTTTGTTAAAATCCTGGTTTCCAGTACTCTTTCACTGACAAACTGCAAACACTATCTCCCTCTCTCTTCCTTTCCTTCCTCACCTTTACTAAGTATCTATACATATTAAACGGAATGCCCATTATATATATCAGTGTATTTTGCCAATTAAAAAAAAACAACAACTGAGGGTTCTAGAGGGGAGGGGGGTGGGAGGATGGGTTAGCCTGGTGATGGGTATTGAAGAAGCACGTTCTGCGTGGAGCACTGGGTGTTATACACAAAGAATGAATCAGGGAACACTACATCACAAACTAATGATGTAATGTATGGTGATTAACATAACATAATAAAACACACACACACACACACACACACACACACACACCTTGCTATTCTGAGAGCTTCATCTCCTGAAATATGTGCTATCTATCCTCATGCTTTTGGCACAGGAGCTGTGAGTCAGCTCACACACAGACATGAAAATGTGGTGTCCCCCCAGGTATTACTCAGGATGGGGACACTGGCTTCAGAAACAGGTATTTGACAGTGTTGCTCTGAGGAAGAGCTGGCAGGTGTTCTGACAGGTCCTAACAGCCTATTCCTAGGCTATGTCAAACCCCAATTTAGTTTCACAGTCCTGGGTTTATTTCCTGAAGAAGAATCTTTTGAAAACCACACCCCATACTCTGGTACAAATATATTTTATCTTCAAAGGCAGATGGAGGGTGCAAACATTTTGCTTTTATTAGCATTTTAAACATATTTCAATTGAACACTCACTAAATTAAAAAAATAGCTAATTTGTGTCCCATTTCCCGACCCACATTGTAATTGTCTCCCACCTCTCTTTCATCCATCTTCTACCAGCTTTAGCTTTTTTCCCCAGTCCAAGGGAAACCATGGTCTACTCTGGTCCATACTATCTACTTTCCCCCTATCCTTCAGCCCACCCCTGAAGATGCCCGCTGCCCACATCCACACCTTCAACATGAGAAAGTCAGGGGGTGCTTTGGGAAGGGGGAGCATGTTGATACCCTGCCTTCTCATTCAGGTGGTCGCTTCCCCATCAGCACCCCTTTCAGGGCCCACTGCACATCAGGGTTCCGGAGGCTGTAGATGACCGGGTTCAGCACGGGGCTCAGGATAGCACCGAGCATCCCAACCCCCTCGTCCTTCCCTGAGGCTGACACCGAGCCCAGACGCATGTAACTGAAGAAGCCAGTTCCATAAAAGATGCAGACTACAGGGGGGTGGGAGCCACACGTGGAGAAGGCCTTCTTCCTCCCTCCCGCTGAACGGATTCGTAGCACTGCAGCTGTGACATGGGCGTAGGACACTGAGATGAGAATCAAGGGGAACGCCCCCACGAAAGTGGCCCCCACGAAAAGCACCTGCCCATTGAGGTGGATGCTGGAGCAGGAGAGCTGGAAAAGGGGTGGGATGTCACAGTAGAAGTGGTTGACCGCATGAGGGCCACAGAAGTCAAGCACAGGTATAGCCACCACGTGAGTCAGAGCACTGATAAAGGAGATGGTGCAGCAAATGCCCACCAGGGCTCCCTGGGCTTCCCGGCTCATGCGGGTGCTGTAGGTGAAGGGCTGGCAGATGGCCAGTTAGTGGTCATAGGCCCTGGCTGTCAGGAGGTGACAGTCCACACCAGCCAGGAGATGGAAAAAGAAGAGCTGTGAAATGCAGGCAGCAAAGGGGACTCTGCACTGGTGGGCCAGGAGACATGTTAGCATCGGGGGGACAGTGACAGTGATGTATCCGACGTCCAGCAGAGACAGGTTCCCCAGGAAGAAGTACATGGGCATGTGGAGTTTAGGCTCCACCAAGATGGCAGCCAGGATGCTGAAGTTGCCTCCAACGGTGACCAGGTAGGCAAAGAGGAAGACAACCAAAAGGATAAGTTGCAGTCTTATGTTTTCTGCCAGGCCAGGAAGGATGAACTCAGTGACAGTTGTCCTGTTCCCCCAGACATCTGGCTCCATAGGCTGCTGCTGAGCTCTGTAGTGGGAGAAGACCTGAACCTGCCAAAAGGGGAGAGAGACACATCGTAGGCACCTAATCTGAGGTTACTGGATGTTGGGGAATGTGGCATGAGCACCTACCAGCCTAGCACTTGAGTAGTCTCCTGGAGGCCCCCATGATGCCAGACATGAACCCTTTAATTGCTGTCTCAGGCTGAGATCCAGAGGATGTCAGGGAAGGGGCTGGGGCAGAAGAAACTACTCTGGGGTATAGGACACTGGCTATTTCACAACATTTCAATAGTATTAAGGTTGTATCAGTGTATAGAGACTGCATAGCAGTTCTGACTAGCTCGATGAATAGATGAATGTATGAGGTTCTAGAAAGCACAATATAGGAGAGTGGCAACAACATAAAGGTGGGAGGATGAGAACTCATGAAATCAAAAAGAGCTGCAAGGGAGAGTGAGCAAAGAGAGGAGAAAGGAGCAGACCAGAGTACAGAAATACTCAGAGGCCAGATATGGAAGACATGGAAGCAATTTAAGAAAGCACTGACCACATTTTTAAAGTGTAAACTATGAGTATTGTGCTAAGAACTTCATATTAATTTTCTTATTTAATTTTCACAGAGCTTTATGGGGTGACTGCTATTATATCTATATAATCAGGACTGAGGTTTTTAAAGGTTAAATAAGTAGCCCAGTCCTTCAAACCCAGGACTGTCTGACTCCCCAAATCCACGCTTTAACATTGTACAGCCTCTTACTTGGACATGTTGTTACTGAGGCTTTATAAATGACATTGTGTGTGACAAAGAGAGGCAAGATATTCCTAACTCTTCAGGTTTGGCAACACCACAGCTATTCAGAGAAGTCAAGATCCCATCCATCCATCCATCCATCCATCCATCCATTCTTCTATTCAATAATTGTCTATTTGTTAAATGTAGTAAGATTCTGCAAGTATTTTGGTGGTGGAACTAACAGATTGGGCATGAGGTATGAGAGAAAGAGAAGGTACAGGGATGATTCCAAGATTCTTGGCCTGAGCAACTGGAGTTGCTATTAAGTGATATGGGAAAGACTGATGATTTTGTAGGGGGTAGGGTTGGAGATCAGGAGCTTTTCCAAGGGAAGAAAGGGGAGGTGAAGTCCCAGGGAACATTTAGCTAGTTTCCACTCAATTGCACATGGTAGCAGTTTGGTTTACCCAACAAGTGTCTGGACAACTGAGGAATGAACCCATGATGTCAAAAGTTCTTCAATGTGACTGCATCAATAGCTCTGGAAAGGTAACTTTGGGGCCCCCTTCTGCTGGACGTTTGCTCTGGTAGGCCACCCTTTGTCCATGACTGTGCTGGTGCTCCTTTCTAACTAGAAGACTCTTGCCTTCCACACATCAAAACTCCATCCTTCAAGTCTCTGTCCTGGGTCAATGTCCCATCATCTCAAGGAAGTCCTCCTTATGCACTCCAGTTTTTAATTGATCTTCCCCTCCTCTGATGAGACAATTAATAACCTGGATCATTCTAGCACTTGCATATGGAGAAAGGGGTGGGGAACTGAACCATTACGAGCAGTACCTTGCCCAAAGTCACACCGGAGGGCCACTCAAAATCAATAGCACAAGACAAAGAAGGTAGATTATTATAATAGGCTACCACAGGAGATTCTACACTACACCTGGCACCTCCATTCTGTCCTTTCCTGTGAAAACTGTTGGCAGTCTGTTGGGCTCAAACTCTGTCAGGCCAGTGCTGACCCTCAGCGGGAGAAAGAAGACTGCTACCCTCTCACAGGTTATGCCTTCCTTTCCAGAATCTACCTCCCACCTGGGACCACCACTGATCCCCACAGTGGGAAGCCAGCCACCGACCTCTCAGACACTGTACACTTGGGTTATGTTTTCTATCACAACTTTAGTCTTGGGCAAACTTTAGCTCTACCAAGGGTTACACTCAGACACCGAGCAGAATGACAATGCCTCTTTTGCCCTAAGCAGGAGATATATGTCTCCTGGTTATTCCCTTCCAGAATGCTGGAGGTAGGGCAGGGACCGGGGTTTCCCCATCAAATACAACTTTCCTGGCCAGGGTGTTGTAAAAGCAACAATGTAAGGAGAAAAATGTGTTCTTGCCTTCAGGGAAATCACAGCGTAGTTGGGGAGGAAGACTCCTGAATGTGGAGTTCTAAGAGAGGTGGACAGACTGCCTACCTGGATCAGAAGGACCTGTGAATAAGAGAGCTTTCAGCTGAACTGCTGGGAGGAGACAGGGGAACTTGGAGGACTGAGCTGCCTGGGCTTCAGGAAACAGAGGACCTGGACAGGAGGCATCCCAGACTGATGAAAGCGACAAGACAGGCAGCAACACTTAAGAAGGGCAAGTTAAATTTCCTTAATAATGAAAGAGAGCTTGCTTACAACAAGGGAATTTCTCCATTTCCTGAAATATGAGAGAGGAAAGACAGAATCTCTGCTACTCTGTGTTGAAAAGCATAGGAAAAAGACCACCAAGCATAGCTAGATTCTTCCCCACACATAACTACCCATCTCATTTCCCTCTGAGGTCAGGTGTTTGTTTTCTTGGGGCTGGGGACATTTTGTTCAGCCACCAAGGAGGTCTGCTGTGCAGAGATTTGAAGGCAGCAATTGCTGCTGGATGAAGGAGCCAAAAAGTTTCTCTGAACCCTTCTTGCCTTCATTCCATAAAAAGCAGATGGGCAATAATCCCTTCCTCATGGTTCATCTCCTCCTGTTCCATGACTAGAGAAGATGAATTTCTTCTCTTCTGAGTTTGTCCCATGCATACAATCTCTCACCCAGTGCTGGGGAGACCCAGCAAAATGTATGTAGCATTTGAAATCAGCTTACAAGTAACAAGAGAGTGTTTCCTGGAAGTGCTGCAATTGGAGTGACAGCCAGTGACAGGTAACATTTATCAAGCACTCTCTACCTGTTACTTTTATGTTTTACTTCATTCAATCCACACAAAAATCTATAAGGGAGGTAATAATAACAACTGAGATTTACTCAGATCTTACTATGTGTCAAGCACTGTTCTAAGTATTTTACATATATTACCTCATTTAATCTCAAATAATCCTATGAAGTAGATATTATTATAATCCCCATTTTATAGACAGGAAACTAAGGCACAAAGAGGTAAGGTAATTTGTCCATGTTTAGGCAGATGGTGAGGGGCAGAGCTGGGAGTCTGATCAAAGGTGGCAGGCAGACTCATCAAGAATACCCCAACAGAGGAGGCGGAGCAAGATGGCAGAGGCTTAGATGGAGCAAGATGGATTTCATCTGGTCTCAGGAATTCAGCTAAATGGGGATCAAACCATTCTGAACACCTACGAACTCAACAGGAGATCGAAGAAAAGAATAGCAACAACTATCTGAACAGAAAAGCTTCCACTTTCTGGAAGGTAGGATGTGCGGAGAAGTGAATCCGAGGCGATATTCGGGAGGATAGACGGCGGGGGAGGGGGCCTCCATCGGCCGCTTCTGGCAAGTGCTAGAGCCGCGGAGCACAAAATCGGAACATTTTTAACTTGGCTTTGCTGATGGACGTTGCTCCAGTGGCTAAGCGGGGGGTAGAACCCTCGCGGGACAGTGTGGTCTCAGGACCCTCGGGGTCACAGAAAGACCGGGGGTGCCTGAGTGCGGCAGAGCTCCCAGGTATCGGAGCGGGGAAGCCAGCTGCAGAGACGGAGCCGAGGCGCGGGCTCTCAGCTCGGGGTGGCCATAAACCGTGATCCGCGGCCCAGTCGGGCCACTGCTCCTCCAGCAGGGACCCAACAGGCAGCAGAGCCGGGGAGACTCCCCTTCCTCCCCCGGGAGGAGCGACACAGGAGCGCAACTCAGGGATCTGCTGGGTTTGGAGACTCCACACAGGGTCGGGTGCCAGACATAGAAACGCTCGGTCACAGGCCAGGTGAGCACGGAGTGCGGCCGGAGACCGGGGAGATGGGAGTGACTGCTTTTCTCTGGGGGCGCACTGAGGAGTGGGGCCCCGAGTTCTAGGCTCCTCCGGGCGGAGATTGGGAGGCCGTCATTTTCACCCTGGTCCTCCAAGGCTGTACCGAGAGCTTGCAGGGAACAAAAGCTCCCCAGAGCAAACCTGATCAGATTGCTTAGCCTGGACCGGCAAGGGCGGAGCAATTCCACCTCCAACAAAGACATTTGGGAACTACAGCAACAGGCCCCTTCCCCAGGAGATCGGCAGGAACAGCCAGCAAGCCAAGACCAAGTTTACCGATCAAGGAGAACGGGAGAACTCCAGCGCTAGGGGAATCTTGCACATAGAATTCATGGCTTTTTTACCATGATTCATTAGTTTTTCAAAGTTAATTTTTTAACTGTTTTTTTTAATTTCTCTTTTTCCCTTTTTCAACCAACACCTCATCAATCCCTTTTTTAAAAAAACATTTTTTATTTTTTTATTGTTATGTTAATCACCATATATTACATCATTAGTTTTTGACGTAGTGTTCCATGATTCATTGTTTGTGCATAACACCCAGTGCTCCATGCAGAATGTGCCCTCCTTAATACCCATCACCAGGCTAACCCATCCCCCCACGCTCCTGCCCTCTAGAACCCTCAGTTTGTTTTTCAGAGTCCATCATCTCTCATGGTTCCTCTCCCCCTCTGACTTACTCCCCTTCATTCTTCCCCTCCTGCTATCTTCTTCTTTTTCTTTTTTCTTAACATGTTGCATTATTTGTTTCAGAAGTACAGATCTGTGATTCAACAGTCTTGCAGAATTCACAGCGCTCACCATAGCACATACCCTCCCCAATGTCTATCAACCAGCCACCCAATCCCTTCCACCCCCCACCACTCCAGCAACACTCAGTTTGTTTCCTGAGATTAAGAATTCCTCATATCAGTGAGGTCATATGATACATGTCTTTCTCTGATTGACTTATTTCACTCAGCATAACACCCTCCAGTTCCATCCACGTCGTTGCAAATGGCAAGATCTCATTCCTTTTGATGGCTG
>NW_027398755.1:9019-10066 GCF_003265705.2 Callorhinus ursinus | reverse complement strand
GCAAGGGAAGCAAGGGCAAAAATGAACTATTGGGACTTCATCAAGATGAAAAGCCTTTGCACAGCAAAAGAAATAGTCAACAAAACCAAAAGACAGCTGACAGAATGGGAGAGGATATTTACAAATGACATGTCAGATAAAGGGCTAGTATCCAAAATCTATAAAGAACTTATCAAACTCAATACCCCAAGAACAAATGATCCCATCAAGAAATGGGCAGAAGACATGAACAGACATTTTTCCAAA
The DNA here is from genome assembly GCF_003265705.2 of Callorhinus ursinus. NCBI lineage: Eukaryota > Metazoa > Chordata > Mammalia > Carnivora > Otariidae > Callorhinus > Callorhinus ursinus. The sequence continues at coordinate 9,820 of NW_027398755.1, read as the reverse complement.
GAAGACATCCAAATGGCCAAACAGACACATGAAAAAGTGCTCACTATCGCCGGCATCAGGGAAATACAAATGAAAACCTCAATTAGATACCACCTCACACCAGTCAGAATGGCTAAAATTAACAAGTCAGGAAAGGACAGATGCTGACAAGGATGTGGAGAAAGGGGAACCCTCCCACACTGTTGGTGGGAATGCAAGCTGGTGCAGCCACTCTGGAAAACAGTATGGAGGTTTCTCAAAACGTTGATAATAGAGCTACCCTGTGACCCAGCAATTGCACTACTGGGTATTTACCACAAAGATACAAATGTAGGGATCTGAAGGGGTATGTGCACCCCAATGTTTATAGCAGCAATGTCCACAATAGCCAAAATGTGGAAAGAGCCAAGATGTCCATCGACAGATGAATGGATAAAGAAGTGGTATATATACACACACAATGGAATATTATGCAGCCATCAAAAGGAATGAAAGCTTGCCATTTGCAATGACGTGGTTGGAACTGGAGGGTTTTATGCTGAGCAAAATAAGTCAATCAGAGAAAGACATATATCCTATGATCTCACTGATATGAGGAATTCTTAATCTCAGGAAACAAACTGAGGGTTGCTGGAGTGGTGGGGGGTGGGAGGGATGGGGTGGCTGGGTGATAGACTTTGGGGAGGGTATGAGCTATGGTGAGTGCTGTGAATTGTGTAAGACTGTTGAATTACAGACCTGTACCTCTGAAGCAAATAATACATTATATGTTAAAAAGAAGAAGAAGAAGAAGAAGAAGAAGAAGAAGAAGAAGAAGAAGAA
>NW_027398755.1:0-9009 GCF_003265705.2 Callorhinus ursinus | reverse complement strand
AGAAGGAGAAGGAGAAGGAGAAGGAGAAGGAGAAGGAGAAGGAGAAGAAGATAGTAGGAAGGTAGAAATGAAGGGAGGGAAATCGGAGGTGGAGACGAGCCATGAGAGTCTAAGGACTCTGAGAAACAAACTGAGGGTTCCAGACGGGAGGGAGTGGGGGGATGGGTTAGCCTGGTGATGGGTATTAAAGAGGACACATACTACATGGAGCCCTGGGTGTTATATGTAAACAATAAATCATGGAACACTACATCAAAAACTAATGATGTAATGTATGGTGATTAACATAACATAATAATAAAAGAAAATCTATTCGAACATAACGTAATAAAATTTTTAAAAAAAGCAGATCAGTGGATACCTGAAGAAGGGAATGGGTGGTGCAGGGATGGGGAGAAAGGATCTATAACAGACAGGAGAAAAGTGGAGTGATGAATACATCCATTCGTATAATTGTGGCAATGAGTTCATGACTGTCTACACATATCTAAATAAGTTTAGATTGTATTCTTTAAATATGTACAGTTGTTCATGTTAATCATGCCTTATTAAAGTTGTTACAAAAAAAAAAACAAGAGTTGCTGCAGCCTAGGTCAAAGAGGTTGCTGTCTGTTTTCTCTTCTAGCATTTTAATGGATTCCTGTCTCACATTTAGGTCTTGTATCCCTTTTGAGTTTATCTTTTTGTGTGTGTAAGGAAATGGTCCAGTTTCATTCTTCTGCATGTGCCTGTCCAATTTTCCCAACACCATTTGTTGAAGAGACTGTCTTTTCCCCCTGGATACTCTTTCTTGCTTTTTCAAAGATTAGTTGACCATCAAGTTTAGGGTTCATTTCTGGGTTCTCTATTTTGTTCCATTGATCTATGTGTTGTTTTTGAGCCAGTACCATCCTATCTTGATGATTACAGCTTTGTAATAGAGGTGGAAGTCTGGAATTGTGATGTCACCATTATGGTTTTCTTTTTCAACTTTCCTTTGGCCATTCAGAGTCTTTTCTGGTTCCATACTGTCAATTATTTTTCAATAAAGCTATAAAATGATTTAAACAAAGTCACCAAATGACCCTACAATTCCATTGGTAGGCATATACCCATGAGTGGAGACAACAGAGATCTACATAAAACCTGCATGCAAATGGTCATAGTGGTATTATGTATAATAGCCATCAGGTGGGATTAACACAGTTGTCCACCCACTGTTCAATGGATAAACAAAAGTGGTCTATCCATACAAGACATCAGTATTGGACAAGAAAAAGTAATGAAGTATTGATACCTGCCACAACATGGATGAACCCCAAAACATTATGTTCAGTGAAAGCAGGCAGCCCATCAGATCATGTATTGTATGATTCTATCCATGTAAGAATGTCCAGAAAAGGCAAATCCATAGGCATCGAAAATATATTGGGATTTCCTAGATACTTAGGGCAAATGGTATGAAGAAAAAGAGAAGTAGCAATCAAGAAGTGCAAGATATCTTTTGGATAATGAAAATGTTCTAAATTTGATTGCAATAGGTGTACAATTTTGTGAATACATTAAAAGCTACTGAAAACTTTAAAGTGATGAATTGTAGAATGTGTAAATTATATCACAATAAAGTTGTTGAAAAGAGGAGCAGTAGAGGTGCTCATTCAGGGGCTGTGCACATTTTAGGGGCTCAGAGGAGACCACTGAGGAATGCTCTACAGCTGTGCTGCTGGTAGTCAGTTCCTAAGCAGGTTATAGACAGAGCAGACTTGAGCAGAAGAGTATCATGAGGGTCTCTGTGTCAGGAGCCAGGCAGGTACTCCTCCACTCAGACTGGGTGAGCAGGATGTCCCACTGCAGGGTAGAAGGAAGCCTGTAATAGCTTTCCATGTCCTTTAATGCTGAGTACCCACACATCCTCAATGCATATGTCTTCAGAGTCAAGAACAATTTATTTTTAACAACAGTGAAAAGTGCATTTCCCCCCATTTTCCATATCTTTCAACACTAACTGCATACCTAAGAAATCCCTGTCCCTCATCCACTTCAACATTTAAGTTACAAAAGCTTTCCAAATAACATCCTACTGATTTTTAAGTCAGCACTTATGTTTGTACATGATTGTTTATCTTTGTCAATGTTGTGATTATTATTATAACTATTTAAGTTCTCCCATGAACTTTCTCTTGTAAGCTGAGCCCTGAGGTACTATCACAAGCATTTTATAGGTCAGGATTGGGGGAGAGAATTGGTTGAGATTACCTAGTGGACTCTCCTCCTGGGGGCTACACACACAGTGATGGCTGGTGGGCTTTCACAGCCCCACAAGTTATGAGTGTTTGCTGTGACAATTTCCCTTAGGAAATCTACTATTTCTATGTGCACAAATGCAAATTTTAAACATTTTATAATTCAAGACTGCCTCCTTGCTGAAGAGTTACCCTGTCACCCTCATGAGACCTTCTGGTCCATGAGGGTTTTTCTCTTCCAGAGTCATCTTTGGGGACTCCTGATGCTGCTGGAGATGAGGCCTCACACCCAGCCACTCAGATTTCTACCTCAGAAGGACCACAGTCCAGTGGTGCAGCTTCTTGCTATCCTCCTCCACCAACCCCTGCCCTCTTGCCTCTCCACAGCTTGGTCCTACTTGCATCACTGCCCCCCAGACTTCTTCCATCCAGCATAAGGCCTGGACTCACCCTCATCATGAGAAAACTGCCAAATTTCCCAACTGAGTTTGCAGACAACTCAGCCCCAGGGCAATGTGAACATTTTCAAATTGAAAACTGAGCCCCAGTGTTCTATCCTGTGTAGCCTGGAAGCCATGCTACCGACCCCATAGGACTCCAGTGAGGGTTTCATGGTATGACCCAGGTGAAGCTCTGGGAAGGCCTCCTGGTAATCTCTGGTGAATCCTTTTTGGTCTTATTAGGATCTCTGAGGAAGACCTTCCTCTGTTTCTTCTTACTCCCTCCAAATCTTACCACAGTGTATGAAGATTCTCATCTGTGAGTGTCTGGGCTGGATCTTCCTCATGCCTTTTCCTGATTAATCTTCCCCAAGCTCTATTAGATAAGTGTTATTATTACTGGTTACAAATGAAGAAACAGTGTCTCACAGATAAGAAACAAGCCTTGAACTACAAAGCAATGATAGGGGACCCAAGATTTAAACCCACGTGTGATTATCTCTTTCTGTCTAGACCGGAGGGGAGGACAATCTTAGTTAATGTTGAATCTTCAGCCCCAGGGGCTGATGGATTGCTGGATGCTCAGATGTTGGGATCATGGGTCCACTTATTGCTATCAGTTACCATTTACCTCTCCCTGGATGCAGCCTTTCTAATTTGGGAAGAGAATGTATATCACAGTCCTCTCTCATCTCCCATTCTCAAGCCACATCACAGAAAACTCACTGATTTCCAAGTCTGAGGGGAAATCCCACAATGTGGGACATGCAGATATCACAATGAACTTGACCCCTATTGGGAGATAGAGATGCCTAATGAAATGATCAGGAGATGGTGGGAGTTCGGAGGGAGGGAAGCTCATGGAATATGATGTGATCACCATCCCATCTTTTGTGAGGACTAGAATACCCTGAGGAATGTGCCCACAAAATCTTCAGGGTCCTCCACCAGGGGGCCCTGTGACAAACTTGAGGTGCAATAGGTCAACGAGGATCGTGCTCCTGCAGGGAGTGGAGGTGCCCTGAGCTTGGTGAGGGGTGAACAATATGGTGGTCGTGCAGAGCACACATGGGCAAAACTGGCTAGAAGCCAGAAAGTTGGAGCCCTGGCCTAAGTCAGGATGGGGGAACATTCTGGAATTAAATACCTAAGAGTAGTCCTCCTTTTCCCTTGTACTCACAACTTCCTTTAAGACTTCTTTTGACCATTCCCAATAATAGACTGGATTCCTCTTTATGGAGGACATGGAGGGTCCCAGAGGCCTCAATTGCCATTATGATTCCAGGGAGATAATCTACTGGGTAAGTTCCAGGTTCACTGACTTGGTTGAGTGAGGGCTTCCCTCTGTCCCTGAGCATGCTACATATTCTGCTTGCCTGTAAGTTTGCCCCTAGTATGGGATGGGGAAGGCTGGATGTCCTTATCTGTGGTCCTGTGGGGCCCAGACCAGCCAGAACATAGGAACTGGGCTAGAGCTCTTAAATCTTTTTCCTGGTTTGTCTAAATCCCATCACAACCTTGACATGTACCCATACCACCTTGGCTTCTAGTCTGTAAGATCATTTGAAAAAATCCTCCTGTCTCTTCAAATAGTTAAAGTCCCAGAAAGTATTGTGTCATCCCATGTTAGATGCTTGGTATCATAAAAGTTCACATTCAGATCTTGGCACTTACAGTAAATAATTCCCTAGGCTCTTCCTGGTACCCTTAGTGCCAGCAGATATGGGACATATTTCTGTTAGATGAATGAAGGACAATATACCATTGCATATCCTCCACTTACTGGTTGATGGATAATTTAACTTTGCTTCCTAAATCTGTCATATGAAATGTTGAAGCCAGCCCCTCCACAGCCCTTTGGAAAGCAAGTTGAGGCTCTCTTGTCTAGGGTGGGTGTGGCAGGTTAGCACAAACCTACACTTTTTCAAATCATTTCTGTGATCATGTCTGACCCAACCATGGACTTTGCACATGTCTGCTTACCTGAGTACCTGTGCTGGGCCTTATTGGTGGGGGTAACCGAGGTCACACAGCTCCAGCCACAACTGTCTCACACTACTTCCCCTGCTCCTAGGGCTAGACAAACCTGCACATGAGACTTTTTAAGACAGTACTATGCCCATGTGTCACTGCCAGGCCAGGGTGGGTCATGGGTAACTCCATGAGAGATTGCATGGTCTTCCAGGAGTGGTCCATGTGCAGGTGTTGCTGTATGTGAGCCTGCAGGACATTGACCCAGAGGTTGAGGAGAGGCCATCAGAGATCAACCCAGATAAAAGTGGCCCAACCAAGCTCCCAACTTGCTGATTTTATTCATGTTATACCTCTGGTCTCCCCTCTCTGAACAGGGTTTGAGGGTCCCTTTATGGAGGGAACCCGGGGAGAAAATTTAACTAGAGAGGGTAGTTGTGCTTGCAAGGAGAACCAGACCCTGTGAGCAAATCTTTCAATGTCTTCTCAATAAGACCAGCAGTAAGAGATGCATTTCACATAATAACCAAGTACACACTCAATTCACATGCACAGAAACACATGCATACATCTGAAAAATATTTTACCAACAATTTATCTACCTTCCACTTTGGTCTACTGTATTCTATTCCACTGGGTAATTTTTTTAATTCTTTTTTTTTTTTTGGTAATAACACCCATAATAAAACATTTTATTATTGTACAGATTCAATTATAAGTTAGGGTAGACCATGTCCCCTGAAATGTAAACAGTAAATTAACAGATTTATAAAGTAATTGTCAGTACTGACTCCTTTTAAGAAAGGAATTAACAAACAGCTAACAAAAGGTAATAAATCTTTTATGGTGCTACCTAATGAGAAAAACATTTGGCTAAGAGGAAAGAAATAATTAAATACTGAAAGAGAAATATAAATAGCTTTCCAGATTTTGTTTCCTATTTTGTAATTATGTAGACATATAACAGGATTACCATAAGGGAAATAGAAGGTGATGACTATAATTTAGTTTTTCAATTTAATTGGACTTATAACAACAGGTAGATAGAATGCTAATTCTCCTGTTCTTAGTTGTTGCTATGTGTTTCTGTACATAGGTCTACTTCAGATTTAGTAGCTCTAGCACATATTTTTATATGAGCTTTCAACATTATTTATACTATTAATAATAAAGATCACCTAAAAGTTTGAATGACTAACTGTGAGCATATTCTAACGGGATAAGCAAAGGTAATATATGTTGCTTGCTATATACAATACTAGGCACTTGATGTACATTGTTTGTTTATCCTATTAATGTTTTTATGAGGCAGTTACTCTTATTATGCACATTTTATAAACAATGAAATTGAAACTGGAAGAGTATGAATAACTTATAAAAAGTCCCATAGCTGATGAGTGGTAATGCTGGAAACTGAACTTTGTATGTCTGACAAAAAGGCCAGGAACTTTACTTCTGTAAACTACCTTGAAGTATACACTTCTACCCAAAGGAAGAGAATACTCTTTTTACATGGCTCTCTAGTTTGACAGATGGCATTTAGGCTCAATGATAGGAGTGACATGTTACTAAACACAAATCTCCACTTACAATTAAACCCGGGCCTCAGTCCTATACAGATAAGACCGGAATTCACAGATCTATTCCACACTAATCTATGGTTCTTCTCATGATTCTCCCAAACATTGTCAGGGCTATCGAAAAATATGATGGTAATATATACTGTAAGTCCTCATATCCTACACTGATAGGAACTAATAGTTGATCGCTTTTTAAAAATGTGATAGAAATGGGGAAAGACAAAAATGATACATATATGAAACTCTTTAACTTAAAATATAAATGTACATTTATTCACCAAACTTCTGATGTGAAGCCAAGGCCTTTCTGTTTGACCATGAATTCCAGTTTTTCTTTCTGACATAAACTATGCTAAAATGTATAGTGTATTCATTTTTCTTTAAAATAAAACAAATTTAGACACCCTAAGTACAGATGGATTTTTAAGTGTTTTTTAATTGAATAAATTTGACATATAACATTGTATAAAGTGTATAGCATGTTACTGATACATTTAGATATTGTAATATGACTGCTGATGTAGCAATATTTGTCACATACATAATTATGTATTGTTGATATTCATGTTGATAAATATTATTGTTGATATTAATTCAACAATATTGTTGATATTCAATATTGTACATTAGATCTCTATGGCTTATTTACTACTTGTTACAAGTTTGTACCCTTAAACACCATCAACCTTATCCCCCTCAGTGTTCACCCTAATTCATTACAGCATTTTTTTTTAGCAAATTACCTTTGCTGACATTTTGATTTTTTTCCAAAACTTTTAAAAGAGTTTTCCTAGAAACAGTACCTTTATAAATGCCCTCCTTGTTGCATTTATATTTCATTAGTTAATTAATATAAATTTTAGTTATATGACCATAATAAGAAGTAAAATGGGCAGTAATTTAACTGTCTCTCAGTAAGCACCATGCCACCATGGATAACAGAAGTACCTGGGTAAATCAGAAGGTGGCCAACCGGCCTGTAATAAACATCTTATCCTAACAACAGTCAGGGAATGTCAAAAAGGGAATGGAGAACATTAATTAATCATGCAAGTAGTTAAGTGAAGGTCAGTTAAGATAGCTTCTATTACTAGCAGAGCTAACACATCCTGCCTAGGGCACAGTTACATGCAGAATGCAGATGAGAATGTAAGACTGGACTCAGAAGCCTAACTGAACATCCTCAGATAACAAGATGCCTGCAAGGCACCAATTACCAAGATTTAGATTTGGAAATAAAACACAGGGTATAAAATCCTGCCAATCCACTATGGTGACTGATGAGAGCCAGTGTCCACAAATAAAAGGACAGAGATGACCTAAACAGTGATGGGCATTAAAAGCATGAATAGATTTCCATAAAAGGGAGTTATCTGATGTTCTACTGACTACATTCTTTTTTTTTTAAGTTTTTACTTAAATTCTAGTTAGTTAACATACAGTACAATATTAGTTTCACACATACAACTTAGTGATTCAACACTTCCAAAGAATGCTTGGTGCTCTACTAACCATATTCTTTTTTTTTATTTTTTATTGTTATGTTAATCACCATATATTACATCAGTAGTTTTGGATGTAGTGTTCCATGATTCATTGTTTGTGCATAACACCCAGTGCTCCCTGCAGAACGTGCCCTCTTTAATACCCATCACCAGGTTAACCCATCCCCCCACCCCCTCCCCTCTAGAACCCTCAGTTTGTTTTGCAGAGTCCATCATCTCTCATGATTCGTCTCCCCCTCCGATTTCCCCCCTTCATTCTTCTCCTCCTGCTATCTTCTTCTTTTTTTTTTCTAACATATATAGCATTATTTGTTTCAGAGGTACAGATCTGTGATTCAACAGTCTTGCACAATTCACAGCACTCGCCATAGCACATAGCACATACCCAATGTCTATCACCCAGCCACTCCATCCCTCCCACCCCCGCACCACTCCAGCAAACCTCAGTTTGTTTCCTGAGATTAAGAATACCTTGTATCAGTGAGGTCATATGATACATGTCTTTCTCTGATTGACTTATTTCACTGAGCATAACACCCTCCAGTTCCATCCATGTCGTTGCAAATGGCAAGATCTCATTCCTTTTGATGGCTGCATAATATTCCATTGTGTATATATACCACTTCTCCTTTATCCATTCATCTGTCGATGGACATCTTGTCTCTTTCCACCTTTTGGCTATTGTGGACATTGTTGCTATAAACATTGGGGTGCACGTACCCCTTCGGATCCCTACATCTGTATCTTTGTGGTAAATACCCAGTAGTGCAATTGATGGATCATATAGTAGCTCTATTTTCAACTGTTTGCGGAACTTCCACACTGTTGTCCAGAGTGGTTGCACCAACTTGCATTTCCACCAACAGTGTACGAGGGTTCTCCTTTCTCCACATCCCCACCAACATCTGTCCTTTCCTGACTTGTTAATTTTAGCCATTCTGACTGGTGTGAGGTGGTATCTCACTGAGGTTTTGATTTCGATTTCCCTGATGCCAAGCGATGTTGAGCACTTTTTCATGTGTCTGTTGGCCATTTGGATGTCTTCTTTGGAAAAATGTCTGTTCATGTCTTCTGCCCATTTCGTGATTGCATCATTTGTTCTTGGGGTGTTGAGTTTGATAAGTTCTTTATAGATTTTGGATAGCAGCCCTTTATCTAATATGTCATTTGTAAATATTTTCTCCCATTCTGTCAGTTGTCTTTTGGTTTTGTGGACTGTTTCTTTTGCTGTGCAAAAGCTTTTTATCTTGATGAAGTCCCAATAGTTCATTTTTGCCCTTGCTTCCCTTGC
>NW_027398754.1:0-10070 GCF_003265705.2 Callorhinus ursinus | reverse complement strand
CCATTTGTTGAAGAGACTGTCTTTTTGCCATTGGACATTCTTTCCTGCTTTGTCAAAGATGAGTTCACCATGGAGTTGAGGGTCCATCTCTGGGCTCTCGATTCTGTTCCATTGAGCTATGTGTCTGTTTTTGTGCCAGTACCATACTGTCTTGATGATGACAGCTTTGTAATAGAGCTGAAGTCCGGAATTGTGATGCCGCCAGCTTTGCTTTTCTTTTTCAAGATTCCTCTGGCTATTCGGGGTCTCTTCTGGTTCCATACAAATTTTAGGACTATTTGTTCCATTTCTTTGAAAAAAGTGGATGGTATTTTGATGGGCATTGCATTGAATGTGTAGATTGCTCTAGGTATCACTGATATCTTCACAATGTTTGTTCTTCCAATCCATGAGCATGGAACGTTTTTCCATTTCTTTGTGTCTTCTTCAATTTCTTTCATGAGTATTTTATAGTTTTCTGAGTACAGATCCTTTGCCTCTTTGGTTAAATTTATTCCTAGGTATCTAATGGTTTTGGGTGCAATTGAAAATGGGATCGACTCCTTGATTTGTCTCTCTTCTGTCTTGTTGTTGGTGTATAGGAATGCCACTGATTTCTGTGCATTGATTTTATAACCTGCTACTTTACTGAATTCCTGTATGAGTTCTAGCAGTTTTGGTGTGGAGTCTTTTGGGTTTTCCACATACAGTATCATTTCATCTGCAAAGAGTGAGAGTTTGACTTCCTCTTTGCCGATTTGGATGCCTTTGATTTCTTTTTGTTGTCTGATTGCTGTGGCTAGGACTTCTAATACTATGTTGAATAGCAGTGGTGAGAGTGGACATCCCTGCCGCGTTCCTGACCTTAGGGGGAAAGCTCTCAGCTTTTCCCCATTGAGAATGCTATTCGCTGTAGGTTTTTCATAGATGGCTTTTATGATATTGAGGTTTGTACCCTCTATCCCTATACTCTGAAGAGTTTTGATCAAGAAAGGACGCTGTACTTTGTCAAATGTTTTTCTGCATCTATTGAGAGGATCATATGGTTCTTGTTCTTTCTTTTGTTAATGTATTGTATCACGTTGATTGATTTGCGGATGTTGAACCAGCCTTGCATCCCAGGGATAAATCCCACTTGGTCATGGTGAATAATCCTTTTAATGTACTGTTGGATCCTATTGGCTAGTATTTTGGTGAGAATTTTTGCATCCATGTTCATCAAGGATATTGGTCTGTAATTCTCCTTTTGGATAGGGTCTTTGTTTTTGGGATCAAGGTAATGGTGGCCTCATAAAATGAGTTTTGAAGTTTCCTTCCATTTCTATTTTTTGGAAGAGTTTCAGGAGAATAGGTATTAATTCTTCTTTAAATGTCTGAGAGAATTCCCCTGGGAAACCATCTGGCCCTGGCCTTTTGTTTCTTGGGAGACTTTTGATGACTGCTTCAATTTCCTTAGTGGCTATAGGTCTGTTCAGGTTTTCTATTTCTTCCTGGTTCAATTTTGGTAGTTGATACATCTCTAGGAATGCACCCATGTCTTCCAGGTTATCTAATTTGCTGGCATAGAGTTGCTCATAAGATGTTCTTATAATTGTTTGTATTTCTTTGGTGTTGGTTGTGATCTCTCCTCTTTCATTCATGATTTTGTTGATTTGGGTCCTTTCTCTTTTCTTTTTGATAAGCCCGGTCAGGGGTTTATCAATCTTGTTAATTCTTTTAAAGAACCAGCTCCTTGTTTCATTGATCTGTTCTACTGTTCTTTTGGTTTTTAGTTCATTGATTTCTGCTCTGATCTTTAATATTTCTCTTCTCTTGCTGGGTTTAGGCTTTATTTGCTGTTCTTTCTCCAGCTTCTTTAGGTGTAGGGTTAGGTTGTGTATTTGAGACCTTTCTTGTTTCTTGAGAGAGGCTTGTATTGCTATATACATTCCTCTCAGGACTGCCTTTGCTGTATCCCAAAGAGTTTGAATCGTTGTGTTTTCATTTTCAGTGGTTTCCATGAATTTTTTTATATCTTCTTTAATTTCCTGGTTGACCCATTCATTCTTTAGTAGGATGCCCTTTAGCCTCCATGTATTTGAGTTCTTTCCGACTTTCCTCTTGTAATTGAGTTCTAGTTTCAAAGCATTGTGGTTTGAAAATATGCCAGGGAATGATCCCAATCTTTTGGTACCGGTTGAGACCTGATTTGTGATCTAGGATGTGATCAATTCTGGAGAATGTTCCATAGGCACTAGGGAAGAATGTGTATTCCCTTGCTTTGGGATGGAATGTTCTGAATATATCTGTGAAGTTATTTGGTCCAGTGTGTCATTTAAATTCTTTATTTCCTTGTTGATCTTTTGCTTAGATGATCTGTCCATTTCAGTCAGGGGGGTGTTAAAGTCCCCCATTATTATTGTATTGTTGTCAATGTGTTTCTTCGTTTTTGTTATTAATGCCTTATATAATTTGCTGCTCCCATGTTAGGGGCATAGATATTTATGGTTGTTAGATCTTCTTGTTGGATAGACCCTTTAAGTAGGATATAGTGTCCTTCCTCATCTCTTATTATAGTCTTTGTTTTAAAATCTAATTTGTCTGATATAAGGATTGCCACCCCAGCTTTGTTTTGGTGTCCATTAGCATGAGAAATGATTTTCCACTCCCTCACTTTCAATCTGGTGGCGTCTTTGGGTCTAAAATGAGTTTCTTGCAGACAGCATATTGATGGGTCTTGTTTTTTAATCCAATCTGATAGCCTGTGTCTTTTGATTGGGGCATTTAGCCCTTTTACATTCAGAGTAACCATTGAAAGGTATGAATTTAGTGCCACTGTATTGCGTGTAAGGTGACTGTTACTGTATATTGTCTCTGTTCCTTTCTGATCTATGCTGCTTTTAGGCTCTCTCTTTGCTTAGAGGACCCCTTTCAATATTTCTTGGAGGGCTGCTTTTGTGTTTGCAAATTCCTTTAATTTTTGTTTGTCCTGGAAGCTTTTTATCTCTTCTTCAATTTTCAATGACAGCCTAGCTGGATACAGTATTCTTGGCTGCATTTTTTTCTCATTTAGTGCTCTGAAGATATCATGCCTGTCCTTTCTGGCCTGCCAGGTCTCTGTGGATATGTCTGTTGCCAATCTAATATTTCTACCATTGTTGGTTACATATCTCTTCTCCCAAGCTGCTTTCAGGATTTTCTCTTTGTCTCTGAGACTCATAAGTTTTACTATTAGATGTCAGGGTGTTGACCTATTTTTATTGATTTTGAGAGGGTTTCTCTGTGCCTCCTGGATTTTGATGCCTGTTTCCTTCCTCACATTAGGGAAGTTCTCTGCTATTATTTGCTCCAATATACCTTCTACCCCTCTCTCTCTTTCTTTTTCTTCTGGGATCCCAATTATTCTAATGTTGTTTCATCTTATCGTATTGCTTATCTCTCGAATTCTGCCCTTGTGATCCTGTAGTTGTTTATGTCTCTTTTTCTCAGCCTCTTTATTTTCCATCATTTGGTCTTCTACATCGCTGATTCTTTCTTCTGCCTCATTTATCCTAGCAGTTAGTGCCCCCATTTTTACTGCACCTCATTAATAGCCTTTTTGATTTCGACTTGGTTAGATTTTAGTTCTTTTATTTCTCCAGAAAGGGTTTCTCTAATAACTTCCAGACTTTTTTCAAGCCCAGCTAGTATCTTTAAAGTCATGATTCTGAACTCTAGGTCCGACATTGTATTGATGTCCGTATTGAGTAGGTCCCTGGCTGACGGTACGATCTCTTGTTCTTTTTGCTGAGGCGATTTTTTTCGTCTTGTCATTTTGTCCAGAGGAGAATAGGTGAATGTGATAACAAAATGGTAACAGGTTAACAACATCCCCAGCAAATATACTCTATTCAAATAAGAAAAGACCTGAAACCAGGGGAAAAGAAAGGGAAAGAAAGAAAAAAGAAAGAGAAAAGAAAGGAAAAGAAAGTAAAGAAAAATAAAGAAAACAAAAAGAAAAAGATATATACAAAAACAGAACAATACAAAAAAACCGAATATGATCAAATATGATCAGGCTAGTGCATAGATTCGTGCCACACACTAGATTTTGGGCCTATTTTGGTCTGTTAGAAAAACGTGCCTCCTAAAATTTTAAAGGAAGAAAGACTTATATATGTACAAAATAAGAGTTGATACAATGAAGGGATGGAAGATGACGGTAAAGATGAAAATTATAAAAGATTTTATAAAAGGAATTGATAAGTAGTAGTTCGAAAAAAGAAAGAAGAAGATTTAAAAAAAAAGAGAGAGAGAAAGAAAAAAAAAGGGGAGAGAATGTGATCAGGCAGGAGACTAGAACAAAGCCATACACTAGAGATTTAGCTTATATTTTGATCTGTTAGAAGAAAATGTATCTCAAAATTTTAAAGAGAGAACAACTTATATATATATATGCCAAAAATAAGGCTAAGTACTATGAAGGGATAAATTATGACTAAAAATGAAAAATAAAAAATGTTTTTTTTAAAAAGGGATTGAAAAGATGTTGGTTGAAAAAGGGAAAAAGAAAAATTAAAAAAAACCGTTTAAAAAAATTAACTTTGAGAAACTAATGAATCATGGTAAAAAAAAAGCCATGAAGTCTATGTGCAGTATTCCCCTAGTGCTGGAGTTCTTCCGTTCTCCTTCATCGGTAAACTTGGTCTTGGCTTGCTGGCTGTTCGTGCTGATCTTCTGGGGGAGGGGCCTATTGCCGTGCTTCCCAAAAGTCTTTGCCAGAGGCAGAATTGCCCCACCCTTGTCGGTCAGGGCTTAGCAAGCTGCTCGGGTTTGCTCTCAGGAGCTTTTGTTCCCTGCAAGCTCTCGGTACAGCTTTGGAGGACCAGGGTGAAAATGGTGGCCTCCCAATCTCCACTCAGAGGAGCTGAGAACTCAGGTCCCCACTCCTCAGTGCGCCCCCAGAGAAAAGCAGTCACTCTCGTCTCCCTGGTCTCTGGCCACACTGCACGCTCACCCGGCCTGTGACTGAGCATTTCTATCTCTGGCACCCGACCCCGTGTGGAGTCTCCAAACCCAGCAGATCCCTGCGGTGCGCTCCCGTGCTGCTCCTCCTGGGGGAGAGAGGGGAGTCTCCCCGGCTCTGCTGCTTGTTAGGTCCCTGCTGGAGGAGCAGTGGTGCAACTGGGCCGCAGATCACAGTTTATGGCAACCCCGAGCTGAGAGCCCGCGCCTCGGCTCCGTCTCTGCAGCCGGCTTCCCCGCTCCGATACCTGGGAGCTCTGCCACACTCAGGCACCCCCGGTGTTTCTGTGACCCCGAGGGTCCCGAGACCACACTGTCCCGCGAGGGTTCCACCCCCCGCTTAGCTGCTGGAGCGACGTCCCTCAGCGGAGCCGGCTTCTAAAAGTTCCGATTTTGTGCTCCGCGGCTCTAGCACTTGCCAGAAGCTGCCGATGGAGGCCCCCTCCCCCGCCGTCTATCCTCCCGAATATCGCCTCGGATTCACTTCTCTGCACGTCCTACTTTCCAGTAAGTGGTCGCTTCTCTGTTCAGAGAGTTGTTGCTACTCTCTTCTTCGGTCTCCTGTTGAGTTCGTAGGTGTTCAGAATGGTTTGATCCCTATTCAGCTGAATTCCTGAGACCAGACGAAATCCAGGTCTCCTACTCCTCCGCCATTTTGCTCCACCTATAGTAACATTTTAAAAACCTAGATCAAAAAGATGATTTCCTAGGAATCTGTAAATCATTATAATTGACCTCAGAGAAATAGAAAATATGAATAAACCAAGTCCACTAAAAAAACAGTAGATATGATTAAGTAGCTACCATTAAAATAGGCACCAGAAAAAATAGATTCACAATTGAGTCTATCTAATGCTTAAAATAATTTCAATATTATTTAAAATATGCTACTCCCTAGAAAATACATCATCTAAATTCATTTTATGAAGCTACAGAGCTTTAGTCTAATGCTATTTAGAAAATTCTGGGCTAATTCATACACACAGAGAATCAAGCAATGAAACTTAAAAGGGAATAACAAATTTATTCCTAGAACTTCATAGGTGGTTCAGACTACTGTCCAATCAGCCTTACCGCCAAATAAAAGGGTAAAAACCGTATGATTATGATGTAATGTATGGTGATTAACATAACAAAAAAATTATAAAAAAACAAAAAACCATATGATTATGTCAACATATGCTGAAAAAGCATTTGATAATAATTAGATACTTTACTAAATAAAGTTAGCATAAAGTGAAAAAAGTTACTAAAATCAACACCCTATAGCACATATGGTCCTATGTGGAAAATACAAGACCATTTAATTTCCAGTAATATTTTAGGCAAGAATAACCAGTACTGCCATTATTCACATTTTCTTAAATACTCTGACAGTTTCAGTATGAAAAGAAGTCAAGGTAATTGGTTAACAGTAAGAGATTAGAGTAGCAAAAACAAAATTAATAAAATTGGTAAAAAAATTGGTAAGGTGGTTGTATACAAGGGAAGATATTCAAGGGTCAATATTCTTTCACTATACTAGCAATAAAAACAACTTTATTTTATTTGTTTATGTATTTATTTTTAAGAGAGAAAGAGAGAGCATATGCACGAGTGTGGGGAGGTGCAAAGGGAGAGGGAGAGAATCTCAAGCAGACTCTGAACATGTAGCTAGATGCAGGGTTCAATCTCACAACCCGAGATCAGACTCCAGCTGAAATCAAGAGTTGGATGCTTAACTGACTGTGCCGCCCAGGCATCCCTAGAAACCTTTTATTTTATTTATTTTATTATTTTGTCAAGATTTCCTTATTTATTTTAGAGAAAGAGAGAGAGAGCATGAGTGGAGTGGGGAGGGGCAAAGGAGAGAGAGAGAATCCCAGGGGCTCAATCTCATGGCTAGGAGATTAGGAAGGACACAAGCCGAAATCAAGAGTGGGATGCTTAACTGACTGAGCCATCGAGGCGCCCCCCCCAGAAACCATTTTAGAATGAAGAAAATTTCCATTAACATCAGGTATAAAAATTGTATATAATTTAAAAAATCATTTTAACCACAGAAATCACAATATCTACATAAAACTATAAAATCAACATTAATAATTTAAATTTAAATTTAAGTAATATCTTAACTAATATTTTAACTTATATTTTTAAAACTGTGCAAGTGCATTTGGACACCCAACAGGGATTTTGGAATAAAATTATACAATTTTAAAGTCTATAAAGTAGAAGAGATGGCAAATGAGAGCCTAAGAGTTTGTCCAAAAGAATACCGGAGAGGGGGAATTTATTTAACAGGTCCCAGAACGTACTATAAAACCAGTGTCATCTAATAGATCTGGTGTCGTGTAAGAAGAGAAATGGAACATGAGCCGCGGGAGAGCAGGGATCATTTTGGGTTCGCTTGTATATTCTGAGCACATAGAGAAATAAATGCCCAAGAAATAATGCCTGAATTCATTTATGGAACAGATCGCAGAATTTGTACAAAGTACCTAAAGGGGTTCTTAATATACATGATTTATGAGAATTAAAAGACATTTAATTGAAATATGATACTAATCCAAATCCTAAGTAATTTTTGTAATAAAATCATTCACGTTGGCACTATATTTGTGTATTTGTATAGGATGTGTATCTCTATCTCTATATCTTTAATTGAATTACCCTAGAAGTTCCACTTGTCTGCTTTACTGAGATCAACCCCCACCCTTATCTCTAAAAGTAAGTTCTCCTGATTTTAAAACTGTAGATTTGTTTTCCCATAGGAATTCTTCAGATGTCATTAATCTTTATTTGAAATGATAGTGATAATTATATACTAATATAATTAATAACAATAATGATAATGGTAATAATAAATATTATTTTACCTTCTCAACTCAAAGGGTCCGTAGGAATTAGACAAATAATCATTGTCTTCACAATAACAGCAAATAGATTTTGGGTACTTACTATGAGCTAAGGGCTTTATATTCATTTTCTTATATTTTTTAATATTTTATTTTTTAGGAGCACCTGGGTGGCTCAGTCGACTGAGCATCTGACTCTTGATTTCAGCTCAGGTCATGATCTCAGGGTCATGGGGTCAAGCCCTGCATTGGGTTATCCAGAGTTTGCTTGTCCCTCTCCCTCTGCTCCTCCCCCTACTCTCTCTCTCTCAAATAAATAAATAAAATCTTTAAAAAAAAGATTTTATTTTTTAAGTAATCTCTACACCCAATATGGGGCTCGAACCCACAACCCTGAGATCAGGAGTTGCATGCTGTACTGACTGAGCCAGCCAGGCACCTCTCATTTTGTTATTTGAATCACACAAAGCCATATTGAATAAATACTATTATTTTGTTTAAAACATATATAATTTGAAGCTTATAGAGATAAAATAGTTTCCCAAAGACACCCAACCAGGAGGCATTAGAGCCATGACTCAAACCCATTTTGGTGGGATTGTCCATAGCCCAATATTTCTACACTACTGGTTGCTATTAGGTTTAAATCAGATAATGATTATAAAGTGTTTAACACACAGCCTGCTCCAAAATAGGTGCTTAGCAAACATATAACCACAATAGTAATGACAAAGTCATACAGTCTTCACAGTGATGTTGCCAGGGAAATTTATTAACCTCAGGTTTGCAGATGGGAAAAAATGAGGCTCAGGGAGGTTAATTTACTGGCTGACTTTACACAGCTTCATGGTAAAGGCAGAGTCAACCTAAGTCATTTCTATCCAAAGCCTATATCCTTAATCACCGTGCAGACATGGGGTCACCCACAACTACAACACAGTGCAGCTTTAAACAATCCATCTTGGCTCTCTGTGCCTTGGTTGAATAATCAGTATTTTTGAGAGCCATAGTCTCTGCTCTATATATTCAGGAGTAATGTGTAAGAAAGTTGAAGGAGCTTTGAAATAAGAACATCATAATGCAGATTATTGCTTATGTTTCCCCTAGCAATCCACAAGGTGGTGGATGTAACAATCAGGTCACCATTACCTCCAACAAATAGTCAGTTCAGACTTAAGAAGAGAATTGTGTGCTTTGACACATTTTCCTCTAATGGTTTCATAAAATGTTTAATTTTCCTGAAAATGGGCTTTTTTTACCTGGTGAATGATTCTCATTTCCTTATTTTCACAACATTAATGACCAAAAAGCAGAGCAAGCTATTTTTTTTTTTTTTTGTCATTTTGGAAGATAGAGGTGGGGTGGATAAGGGAGACAATAGAGAGAAAATGAATGTTTTCATGATTCCATTATAAGCAGTCAATTTAAAAGCAAGAATCTGTATCTACCAACTTCTGGGACGCCATGAGTCTTTGCATGGAGAAGGGGGTGAAGTCAATTCAGAAGATCCCAAGCTGGGGCGTCTGGGTGGCTCAGTCAGTTAAGCGTTTACCTTTAGCTCAGGTCATGATCCCAGCTTCCTGGGATTGAGCCCCGCGTTAGGCTCCATGCTCAGCTGGGAGTCTGCTTCTCCCTCCCCCTGCCCTTGCGCTCTTTCTGTCTCTCTGTCTGTCTCAAATAAATAAAACATTCCTTAAAAAAAAAAAAAAAAAAGAAGAAGAAGAAGATCCCAAGTCTTAACCACACTACTTTATCTGCCAAGGGGGAGTTTCTCTACCAACTACCACTTGGCCACTTGGCTTTCTAGTGGTCATGAGGCCCCACTTCATTCCAAACTCCCTCTAAATGCTTCATGTATACTTTTCCCTGCCTCTGTAATTCTGTTTCCCAAGTATCCCCCTTGATGTATCCTGTTTGACCTCTCTCCCTTGTGTGCCCACTGCACTTACCAAGATCCACTTCAAAAATCACAGATCTCTCCAAACGCTCTTTATCCGCCTCGAGTCTGCTATTCCACATTTCCTTCAACTGTATTTTATTTTCATTAATGGCATATTTTCTGTTTTCCATGGCAAAATCAACTTTTCTCATTTTAAAACTATAATAATAAAATATACCCATTTAAAATATATAAGAAGTACATAAGTAGATTATAAATAAAAGTGTTATCGAGTCTTGGGGGGGCGGAGCAAGATGGCGGAGGAGTAGGAGACCTAGATTTCGTCTGGTCTCAGGAATTCAGCTGAATAGGGATCAAACCATTCTGAACAC